>NC_044978.1:82804927-83104927 GCF_008728515.1 Papio anubis
TACGATCGCAATCCGCGATCCCCGAGTGAGTGACCCTCCACGACGTCACTCACATGAAGCGGTGGCCACGGGTTCCGAGAAAGCCACAGCAGGAAGCATGTAGGGACAACCACCCGAGCACTCTAGCAGTGAGAAAGGACCCAGTGAGGTGTCCTTGCTGAACGCCTGAGTCTTCTACAGATTAAATCGTCAATTCTTTTTTCCTCTTCCTGTGCTCAGTCCCATTAACCTTCCACACCACGCTCCTCGTCTTCCATTCCCTCACCCAGGATTTCCAATCGCCCCCTCGTCCCCCGGCACCTCTTTCTCTGTCGCTATATTTCATTTCGAGTCCAGTTTGGGCAAGGGGCAAGACGCCACAAGTCGGGGTCTTTCCTCAGTATTGGGTCGCGGTGGCTGTGAAGGCAGAAGAAAAGGCCAGGCTGAGGGGAGGGTGGAGGGTAAATAGCTGGGATCTGTGATTGGGCAAGGCCAGGCTCGCGGTCTTTGCCGGGTTCCGCGAAGGGAACCTTAGCTGACTCGGCTCGCGGGCGAAGGGCAACCTCTGAGCTCCCGGCGTTCCGGGAGCGGCCTCTTTTGTAGGAGCACCTGAAATGCAGCGTCTAGTGCACTAAGTCGTAGCGGCAGCACCAGGCACAGCGACTGCGCTGTGGCCCTGTGTAGAAGCTCCATCCCCCTTGTCTTTGTGTTTGCCTGCGTCCCCAGACTCAGAGGCAGGTATTTGGGTAATCTAGTTTTCCGTGTCGTAGTGGGTGGGGTCTGTGGGAGGTAGAGGACTATCAGGAGCGGTGAGTGGCCCCGCATGTCTTCAGAAGGGATAAGAGAACCGAGCTGTGGAGCTGCTTGCTGATGGGTACTGTCTCCATCCCTAGCTACAGCCCGCCTTTCCTGTGAATCAGGTTCACCTGAGTCCTTTGGGAACCGTAGGCTCAGCAGTCGCTCTGTCACTGCCTCAAAGGAAGGCTAAAGGAGGAGGTTAGAGAATCTAGAATCTGCCCCTCCATTTCTCACCATAGAGGCAGAATTTTGCTTTGATTTGTTTCTGGCGCTCGAGGTTTAGTCAATTTTCGAAGTGTAACACCCTCTTGAGCAGTAGGAGAACGTGAAGCAGTGAAAGGAAATTACTTGAGGATTGTCAGTGGCTGCTTTTCAAGGTCCCCTGTCCTGGTTTCTATCTATCTGGGACAAAAATAACCTCTTGAGAGAATGTATATATAAAATAAATGAATTAGTATCATTTTCCTGTAGAAGAAATGTGAAACTTTTGTTCATGATAAAATCAACATCTTTTGCCCTGTTTTTTACTCTCTCTCCCCATTCGAGTCATTTAACTATAAGTTCTTTGAGGGCAGAGATTCTGACTTGTTCATTATCCTTTGCCCACCGGCTGGAAAAACAACCGACTTAAAATAGGGGCTTCAAAATATTTGTTGAATGAATTAATTTTCAAGCCCAACTGCTTGCAATGTTGTTTGCCTCATCTAATCTCTCACTTCTGCGTTTTGTTTGTTCTTTTCCCCCAGTAGTTTTCTTCCACTCACCAGGTGTAAGCAAATGTCTGTGTGTGCATTTTTGTGTGTGAGCCTTTTTATGTACAACCATCTAAGAGGTAGTGAAAAAAGAACACTGATGAAATCTTTTATGTTAATTAGTGTTTTATCTTTTTCGGTCATTGTGTTTTATTTGGTTATTTTATTTTCAGCTAAGTGATAAAGATATCTGATTGAAAATCAAATAGTTGGCCGGGCGCGGTGACTCACGTCTGTAATCCCAGCACTTTGGGAGGTCGAGGCGGGTGGATCACCTGAGGTCAGGAATTCAAGACAGCCTGGCCAAGATGGTGAAACACCGTCTGTACTAAAAATTAGCTGGGCGTGGTGGTGGGCGCCTGTAATCCCAGCTACTCGGGAGGCTGAGGCAGAAAATCGCTTGAACCCGGGAGGTGGAAGGCTGCAGTGGGCCGAGATCATGCCACTGCACTCCAGCCTGGATGACAGACTGAGACTCCGTCTAAAAAAAAAAAAAAAAAGTATGGCATAGTAGGATTGAATAATAAGGTACAACTGTGTCACCTGTCCTATTCTCAGTACTATTCTTCAAAGATAACCACTTTTAACCTTTTTTAGGTCTGTAGGTTAAATAATAAGTTAAACCTAGTTAATTCTTTTTGTTGACTTATTGAGATAGCCCTAAGTTAAACTAATTCTTTTTCTGTTGACTTCTTGAAATAGCCCACACCATTCACAATCTCTCTTCTCAGAATTTGGGAATACTCATAATCAAAATTTTTGGCTTTTGTATTGGTTACTTTATAATTCAAAATAATATACGTAAATTTTTCACGTCAACTTTTGAAACTATATTTGACTCCTTGTTTGGTAAAACGAGAAAAGTAGTGATTCTACCTTTTTCTTTATCACCTTAGAAACTACATTTATGCCCACTTTCTCTTAGCTGGACATTTACTTTTACATTGTCAAAGTTGATAATATATTTCTTAACTATAATATTTGTACTTTGTTCACGTGCCAAAAACCAATTAAAAAAAAAATGTTTACAGTATTATGGCTTTATAGTTGTTATTTAGTGCAAGTCCAAGCTGTATGCTTCGATATGTTTTTTTTTCCCAGAGTTTTAACTTCATGATCCCTCTGCCATAGTAAGAAGATTATTTATGATATCAAGGTCAAATGGGTTTTTCTTTCTTTCCTGCCAAGGGCAAAATATTATGCTGTAATTGAGCATGCTTTATATTTTGGACTATGTAATTACATAGTTTTTAACTATCCCTACTCTCTTAATTGCCTTTCTGCTTTCTCCTGAGGAATAGGTAGGTGGATGTGCTTTCTTCACTGAGTCTTTTCATTCTTTGTATGATGGACATAGAAGCTTCCATTCTTCTGTTTGAAGTTTTTCCCCTTGAAGCCCAATGGCTTTCTGTTTAATTTGAACAAATTGCATTCTAGTCCTTTTGAATTGTTCCTATCCTGGGTTTATATTCATTCTTGGGTAAATAACATTGTTTCTTAGCCCCTCACCTTCTGTTATTGGACTTCCCCCTATTTCCCTGTAATATATCCTAAGGAAGCTTGCTCACAAAAGGCATGTGAAAGGTAATTTTATTTTTTAATGTTTGTATGGCTATAAATTATAATTTGCTCTTATGACTGATAATTTGGCTGTATATATAGAATCAGAAGTATTTTCCTTCAACTCTCAATCCTTCCATGTCTTCTAACTTTTTTTTCCTTTTTTTTGAACTGGAGTCTCACTGTGTTGCTCAGTCTGGTCTGGAACTCCTGACCTCACATGATCCTCCCACCTCAGCCTCCCAAGTATGTGGGATCACAGGCACACGCCACCGCACCAGGCTCTTTTCAAACTTTCATTATTGCTGATGAGAATGACAGTTTCACTTTAATTTGTTGATAGCGGAATCATTTTTTTCTCTCTGAAATGTTTAAAATTTTCTAGTTACATTTGATGCTTTGAAAATGTATGGCAATGTTTATCTTCTCATAGGCTCTTAATTTTATTTTTTATGAGATAAAATTGACACATATTAAAACACACTGATTTTAAGTGGTCAGTTTAATGAGTTTTGATGCATGTATTCATCCATAGAACCACTACCAGCACAATCAAGATAGAAAATATTTCTACCACTACAGAAAGTTCCTCTGTTTCTGTTTATTCAAGCCCTCTTCCCCATCTGCAGTACTATCTTCTGATTTTTATTAATACTGTAATTTAGAACTATAGTTCTGGAATTACATTTAAATGGAGTCATACAGTATGCACTCTTTTGTATCTGCTTCTTTCATAAACTTAATATTTTTGAGGTACATCCATGTTTTGGCCTGTTTGTTCCATTTTTCTTGTTAAATAGAATTTCATGGTACAAGTATGTTAACTGATTCACTTGTGAGACATTCGCATTGCTTCTGGTTTTTAGCTATTAAGAGTACAGTTCCTGTGAACATACTCATACCAGCATTTTTATGGACAAATATTTTCATTTTCTTGGTTAAACACCTAGTAGGAGTGGAATTTCTGAGTCACAAGTTAGGGATATTTTTCACTTTAGAAGAGTTTTCCAAATATTTTCCAAAATTCTTTTGCCGTTTTACACTCACACTAGCAATATATCAAAGCTCCACTTCCACATTCTCCTCAACACTTGTTATTGCCAGTCATTTTAATTTTAGCCATTGTAGAAGTTAAAGGGATTCTCATTTGCATTTCTCCCAATTAATGATATTAAGCAGTTTTTTCATGTGCTTATTGACTTTTCATGCCTTGTGTGAAAATGTATTTGTGACTTTTACCTATTTATGTATTGGCTTGTTGTATTATTGAATTGTGGTATTTATAGACTCCGAATACAGGTCAATTATATATAGACACACATATATTTGATTTTAAAAGGTCCTATGTATACATAATGTCATATGTATATATAGACAGATATAAATAATATTTCCCTTTAACTCGAAGTTTTATTTTCTCAGGTGCCTTTTGATATGCAGATGTTTTTAATTGGTGAAGTCTACTTTGTCAAAATTGTCTTTTGCGACTAGTGCTTTGTTATATCATGTCTAAGAAATCTTTTCCTAGCCTAAGGTTGTAAAGATACTCTCTTATGTTTTCAATGAGAAGACTTAACAGTTTTACCTTTACATTGAAACCTATGATCCATTTTAGACTTTTATGGATGTATCAGTAGAAGTTAAGGTTATTATTTTTTATATGAATATCTTTTTCCAGCACCATTTGTAAAAAAGACTTTCCTTTAACTCTTTTGAGTTCTGTTGAAAATCTATTTTATTTAAAAAATTTTAAATTATGAAATATGTAGTATTAACACACACGTAGATAAATATAGAGCATGGAAATTACCAAGCATAATGATAACATGAACACCCATTAATTCACCAGCTAAAAACTAGGCTATTATTCAAGATTTTTGAAGCTTCTTGTGGATTTTTCCCTAACCTTACCCCTGCTTTAATTTGGTAGTAACCATATTCTGAGTTTTTTTTTTTTTTTAATTCCCTTACTTATTGAACATATTCTTACAATAGATGTAAGTATTCCAGAATTATTTTTTTGTTTTGTTTTCGAGTTTTATAAAAATTGGCATATTTTATGTTACTTTTTTCACTCAATATTCATCTGTGCTATTAAACATTGCTATAGTTTGCTTATTTTTCATTATGTATGCAGGTGAATATGCCACAATTTATTTAACCATTTACCTACCATTGGACATTTAAATTGTCTCCAGTTTGGGGATATTAGGAGCAATACTGCCCTGATCTTTCTTGCACAGGTCCACTCTGTGTGTGTGTGTGTGTGTGTGTGTGTGTGTGTGTGTAGGAGTTTCTGTAGGAATATAATAGCGAGATAGTGTAAAACATTTCTGGTGATTTTACTAATTTACACTCCCACTTACAGCAAATTAGAGATCCTATTTTTCCACATCCTTCTAACATTATGTGTTATCAGATTTCTTAATTTTTAACTGTCTGGTAGATAAAAATTTTTGGTGGTTTTAATGTGCAACTCCTTGATTATTCATGAGGTTGTTTATCTTCCCATATATCTATTGGCCATTTCTCTTTATTCTTTTGTATAATTTGCTTTTCTGTAACTTGTTTCATGTAATGGATGCAATATCTTCTCAAATCTCTCTATATTTATTAGAGTTAGTTTTTGTGTTTTTTCATAAATTATTTCAGTTGCTTCCAAAGCCAAATTTTTGGAGGTTTATTTTATTGTTTGCGCTTGATACTGTAGTCTTTCCTCAACTATCTGATGATTCTCAGACAACTCATTATTTAAGAGCTAAGGCTGCCTGGGAGCTTTGCCTATATGGACAGGCTTATTGACTGATAACCTTTTGGTTTAGGATGGCTGGGTGCACAGCCAAATCTTAGCTGGGGTCCTACAAATTCCAGAATCATGAGGAATTTGCTCTTCTTGCCAGTGTCCATAGCAACTACTGTAGTTCTCAGTTTGTTCAGATTCTTTAGGAAAGAACCTTTTATTTTCAGAGTGTAAATAACTGCCTATGTTGTGGGACTGGTGGCAGAATTGATACTTCTAATTATTCAACACTTCACCCTTCTGATTTCAAACCCTCTTTGACTGCTGTTTACCATTGTTCCCGCCTTCTCTAAGTCTGAAGCCTCTGAATCTGAAAGGGCCAAACAAACCTCTTGACTAATAGGCCGGGCGCGGTGGCTCACGCCTGTAATCCCAGCACTTTGGGAGGCCGAGGCAGGCGGATCACAAGGTCAGGAGATTGAGATCATCCTGGCTAACACGGTGAAACCCCGTCTCTGCTAAAAATACAAAAAAATTAGCCGGGCGTGGTGGCGGCACATTCCCAGCTACTCGGGAGGCTGAGGCAGGAGAATGGCCTGAACCCGGGAGGCGGAGCTTGCAGTGAGCCGAGATCACGCCACTGCGCTCCAGCCTGGGCGACAGAGCGAGACTCCATCTCAATAAAAAAAAACCCAAAAAACAAAAAAAAAAAAACCAAACCTCTTGACTATTATAGGTTGTAGCTTATTTCTTTCTGCTTCTTGTGACAATACTCTTCCATATATATTTTGTTTTGTACAAGTTTCTAGAAATCTTTCATCACCTCATGGCCTGTGTCCCTTCCTTGTTAAGGGTTTATATTTTTAAAAATATTTTTAATGATTTCAGTAAGGTTTCTGGTCAGACAAAAGTGGTTTTATTGAATTGGAATTCCAGCATATTTATCAAAAAGCTGAGAAGGGAAAAATGCAGGGCTTTACCAGTAGAATGTCTTTTTAGTGAGGTCCATGGGTAAAATATTTTTTACCCATGTCAGAAGACCTTTTTTGTTTTCCTTTGTTTTGTTTTGTGTTGTTATGGTTGCCTTAATGTGATTCAGATTGATATGGAGCAAGTTTCCTAATCTCCAGGCTACTACCTTATACAACTTTGGGGGCACCGTTTATTTTGGAGTAAGTGCAAATAGCATGTCTCATGCTATACACGTGGAACAACTATCTCTAAACTTGAGCCAGTAGCTCTATCAGGATTATTAATAGATTAAATCAGATCATACATTATGTAAAACATCTAGCATAAAAATGAAAATTGCTTATTTAATATTATAGAGCCTTCTTTTAATCTAGTTTAAGCTTTACTACTATTAATAAGGTCCCTGATTAATTACCAGTTGGTATCTATATTCTCTCTTTCCTGACTTACCTCACTGTATGAGAAGGAAGGTTCTTGATGGTATGTGAGTTATTCAATCTTTAGGTAAAGAGAGGAGCCTTATTGGCTGGGTATGGTGCCTCACGCCTGTAATCCCAGCACTTTGGGAGACCGAGGTGGGTGGATCAGGAGGTCAGGAGTTCAAGTCCAGCCTGGCCAACATAGTGAAACCCCATCTCTACTGAAAATACAAATAGTTAATTGGGCTTGGTCGTGGGTGCCTCTACTTGGGAGGCTGAGGCAGAATTACTTGAACCCGGGAGGCGAAGGTTGCAGTGAGCGGAGATGGTGCCACTGCACTCCAGCCTGGGTGACAGTGCGAGACTCTGTCTAAAAAAAAAGAGAAGAGACTTATTAATAATATGAAGATGCAGTAACAGACTTCCTCTACTCTTTAAACTGCAAGATGTCATTGAGGATGGAATCATCTTTCCTTTTTTATGCCATTGAAAATCTTTGAGTTTGATTCAGAGCTGCAATATAAATGTATGCTGAGGCGTTTTGTCCTCTGATATTTTAGAATTTTCTTACTGTGATATTTTTACTGTGAAGGGTTCAGATTGGCATTTTCCTCCAAGTTGTATGTTAATTGTGTTTAAGGTTTGGTCTGTCTGGCTTCATATTTGGTGTGTCCTAAAATTCTCTCCTTTTCCAGATTATCTTAGAAGACCTAGGACTCCAAAAATGTTTCCCCTGGAGGACGCTGAAATGGGAGCCTTTACCTTCTTTGCCTCGGCTCTGCCACATGATGTTTGTGGAAGCAATGGGCTTCCTCTTACACCAAATTCCATCAAAATTTTAGGGCGCTTTCAAATCCTTAAAACCATCACCCATCCCAGACTGTGCCAATATGTGGATATTTCTAGGGGAAAGCATGGTAAGTTATTTTCTTTTTTTTTTCCTATTTATGTTCTCTACTTTGTTACCCAAAGTTATAAATACTGTATCCACTAAATATATAAAGCTATCATCAATTCCTGTGCACACATATCCTCCTTTCTCTCCTCCTTTTCCCCCACCCTGCCTCTCTCTCATACACTTGCCCATTTATTTGCAAATCTACCAGGTAAAATTCAAACTCTTTACTAGGCTATTGCATGCAAAAATCCTTCATCTAGTCCTTGATCCAGTCTGTGCTGTCCTCTTTCGATGTATTGCTTGTTGTTTCCATTAATTTAACCATTCATTCCAGCCAAGCTGAGTTGCTTTGAGGTTTTTTGATTCACATATCCTTGATTTTGTTCTTTGCAATTTTCTCTCATGGATTATGCTATGAGGGAGGGGCAAAGGTAACATAAATTTATACTGAGCAGAGTGGCCAAATACACGTATCAGTAAGCTATGGGAGGAGTCATGAATATTTATGAAAGGAGAACCATGTGTATGTGCATTTAAACTTCATTCCCCTTCAAGCCGCTTCATGGGTCCCACATATAAAAAATGGCAATGTTAGCATGATCTGATGGTCATGATCCGAGGGTGGAGTTTTTCACCCTCTGACGTCAAAGGTGGAGCAGAGGACACGAAAACCCTTACTGCTCATTCTTGGTAGACTGGCCAGAACCACTCCATGGTTGGTTATCAGGCAGATGGTTGCTTATCAGGCAAAAAAGAAGGGGTAGTGTCAGACAGTTGGTTGATATCAGTTGTGAAATCTTTTGAAAGGGCTGGTTTTCTCTAAGTCCCTAGGGAAGAAAGCCTAATCATGGTTAAGAGGGTGGTATAATGAGGTAGTCTGACCCTAAGTCCTATCATGGCTGAGAACTCAGTTTTCAAGGTTATTCTGGGGTCCCCTTGGCCAAGAGATGGTCCCTTTAGTCAGTTGAAGGGCTTTGAAGATTACTTTTAATTTACAGTAAACATCTAAGGAAATGAAATTTTAAGTTTAAAACTGTAGCTTCAGTAGGCTTCAGGAAGTCTGTGAACCCCTCAAATTACTATAAAATTGTGTATGTGTGTATACATATGTACACATGTGTTTGCTGAATAATGAAAATTCATAGTTTTTCACAGATTTTCGAAAAGGATTCCTAATGTAAAAAAAAACAAAAAGGAGAGGGGGGCTTAAAAGCACTGGTGTAGAGTATCAAGGGGTATGGAGAGATCATCTTCTTAAGGCTAACTTGAGAAGTTCTAATGTCAGGTCCTAGTCTTTTCAAAATTGATTTGACCTGCACCTAGTGTTGCACCATGTCATATATTTACCAATCAGGAGACCCACAGTCAGGGCCACTGTATGGGGTTTTGCCACACTGCATAAAAGCTTCTGGATAATGGAGTAGGTGGGAGCTGAAATCTGATTCTCTAATTTATTCTAGGGGGAGGGGTACTTTTTCTAATTTGGTTAAAGAGAACTGTGAAAACTAGTGGTAACTATATAGTAGACTATAGATAGCTCCAGCCATTTGCTGAAAGCCCAGAAAATAACTTTTGGTGAGTTAATTTTTGTTCAAAAAATAATTTTTTGCCAAAGATTTTTATTTGTTACCTGGCTTCAATGACATTAAGTAGATGTTGAAAAATTACGGGGATCATTTGGGGCTTTTTACATCACCAAGCAATATAATAGATATTTTCAAAACCTGTATACTTCAATACCCCATTACCCTTAATTCAGCTATAGATTCTAAAAAATTGCCAGTTGTAGAGTTGGCCTGTTTCCAAAACCATTCTTTGGTTGTCAGTACAGTAGTATTCACCATGGGTGGTGAACATCTGTAAAGTTGGCAGAGGCCTGTCTCTCCACTCTTGCCACCAAGAGCCCTTTGTTTATTCCCACTGTATCTGGAAGCCCCTTTGGAGCTTCACTTTATGTATTTGGGGTTTTTCCTCTGACCAATTTTTCCTAGGCCTTTTCTCAATTGACAAAATAGTCCCAAAGCTCCTTCTTTTCCTTCCTCTACCTAACTTGGCCTCTATAAACACTGAATTAGGAACTGTGTTATAGCATGATTCTCTTTGGGGAGCATTCTTGCTAATTTTGCCTATGAACCTTCTTTTTGATTATCAAAATCAGGTGGGAACTGATCCCCTTAGAAACTGTAATTGTTCTACTGATTGTTGTTCTCTGAGGCCAGTTCAACGGTATGGTTAGCCCCCTTAGCCCTGTCCACCATATTGCTGTTTACTCTGCTTCCCCGACTTGCCCTGCTCCTCATGTATCTCAGCAGCCCTCTCTGCTAGGGTAACATAGGTCATGAATATATGTAAAGTTTATATATTTTAAGTCTAGTTGTCTGAAATGAAAATATCGATTGTCATTAGGCTAGGGAATTTGATTATTTTGTTTTTATTGGCAATGTTTAACATTCTGAAAAGTTGTGTGTATGAGGAATAATTTACTGTTAGAGTAACTGCTTATGCAAAAGTCTGTTTGTTCCAAAACATTGTAGTCAGTTCAGTTGCATCTACTTTGAAAAATTTGAAAAGTTGCTGCTGAACAATCTCCTTAGTGAAAGTATTTCTCAGTGTGAACACCTATTTTTCAGTGGTGTAATACCATATAACTTTGATTTGTGTCTTCTCAAAGAATTTTGATTTTGATTCTACTTTTCCTCTTTTTTTCTGTTCTTGCTATGCAGATATCTTACTATTGTTAGTCATGCCCCTTCCCACCCTGCATGTTACTGTTAAGTCAATAACAATTAACTTCTTACTTGGAGTCACATACTCCTCTTACATGTGGTCTGTTTTAGTAACAATATGTTTTCACATATTATGTTAGCTCAGAAGTAAAGATTTCACTGTTTTCTATAGATCATTCAAAACTAATCAAAGATGATAATATTTTCTTGCTAACTCAGCAGGATGAAGTTTTTAATCTCAGGAATGGTAGACACTTTATTAGAATTTCAGAACTTTTTTTCTAGTAGAAGAAAATATCTTTAGGAGAAAAGAAGCCAGTAAACGCTGAAAATACTGTGTTAACAAATTTTATCTTTTCTTTTGAGCTTGAAATCTCAGCTGTGTTTAGAAGAAGAGTGAAGATTATAAATGGTAGTACATGCTTTTTAATTTGGTATTGATTATCCAGAAATCTTTCAATGATTGCTGGTGAAATCAAGAATAAAAATTATTTTATTTGAAATTAAAGTAGAGAATAATACAATTATATGGAATGTAAGATTAATTTATTCTGTATCTCTAGCATATAAGTTTTAATCTGTGTTTGTATTAGTTTCATAAGAGAAACAACAAATTATATAATTATATAAATTATATATGTAGTATACATTATATAAGTATATTAAAAATATTGCTGAGAATTTGTGTGCATGATTGTGGGGGCTGCTAGGCAAGTTTGAAATTCATGAGGAAGGTCATCAAGAAGGACAAGCTGAACTCTTGGGCAGAAGCTGAAGCTGTCATCCACAGGTGGAATTTATTCTTCTTCAGGGAAGCTTCAGTTCTGCTCATAGTTATTTATTTTTTATTTATTTATTTTTCAGAGACAGGAGTCTCACTATATTGCCCAAGCTGGTCTTGAACTCCTGGTTTGAAGTGATACTCCTGTCTCAGCCTCTCCTGTAGCTGGGATTATAGGCGTGAGTCAGTGTACCTGGCTTTCAGTTCTGCTCTTAAAGGCTATTAAACTGATTGAATCAGGATTATCCAGATTATCTAGGATAATTTCCCTTCAAGTAAACTGATTATAGACTTTATTCATTTGCAAAATAATTTCACAGCAACATCTAGATTAGTATTTGATTGAATGACTGGATCCTATAGTCTCGTCAAGTTGACTCATAAAACTGACCATTGCAGTGTTCCGGTACCAATACTATTCTTTAAGCATAGTATTTTTCTTTGTTGGTTTTGAACTGTATAAGCACTTATTGAGATAATCATATTTTAAAGGTGATGAGCTAGTCTCGATTTTTACTGTGAATAACAAAAGTGATGCAGTAAATGTATTCTGACGTTTATATTATTTTAAGGGATCCATGATTCACCTCTTTCTCTAAATTTAAAAAAAAAACGCTACTTTTAAAAACTTTATTTTACTTTCCCTGCCCCTTATTCAACTCCTTTATTCTTGCTTAAATGTGTGTTCTCTTCAGTTTCTTAGTGTTAACTTTGTATTAGCCTGTTTTCACGCTGCTGATAAAGACATACCCGAGACTGGGCAATTTATACAGGAAAAACCTTTAATGGATTTACAGTTCCATGTGGCTGGTGAGGCCTCACAGTCATGGTGGAAGGCAAGAAGGAGCAATTCATGTCTTACATGGATAGCAGCAGGCCAAAAAAAGAGAGCTTGTGCAAGGAAACTCCCTCTTATATAACCATCAGAGCTCATGAGACTTATTAATTATCACAAGAACAGGGAAAGACCTGGCCCTGTGATTCAATTACCTCCCACTGAGTCCTTCCCACAACACATGAGAATTCAGGATGAGATTTGGGTGGGAACACAGCCAAACCCTATCAAACTTAAAACACACAGTTTGGGCTGGAGACACTACATCATACTTGGGGTTCCTCAAATCTTTGTTAGAAGGAAGACTATTTCGCAATTATTTTATATTCTACTCTTTAAAGTTCATCTTAGCATCACATTTTTTTTTTATATAAATAATGCTACTACATTGATGATTTATATTTGGCACATTATGTTTCCCAAATGCTCTATTCTGTGAAATTCTATTGTTTTTATAACATGTTATTTTTAAACAGTGGTCCAGAGATTTTAGAATGAAGACTCTCTAAAGATTTCTTTAAAAAACATAGTTCATAGTAGAAATATTGTTTTGGTATACACTACATTATCTCTGGGAGAAACTTTGATGTTCTGCCGAGGATTATGGCTCTGCAGCATTAAAACTATGCTTAATAGTTCCATAGAATCTTGAAGCTTTGGCAAACACTTGTTTATGATATTTTGAAGGGGTTTCCAAAAGCCTGAAAAATTTTAGTTGTGCCAGATACTTTGGAAATCTCTTATAGATATGGAGAATTATGAATATCCAATTTAAAATGATTAATGGAATATGCACATTTTAATAAATTATTTTGTTTTTGTTTTACATGAAAGTCAGTGCTACTGAGTTTATAATATGGGCATGTAATTTTCTACACAGGACAGAGCTCTGTTTAGTGACTGTGGTCATATGAGATTCTTCATTTCTAATGGCCGCATCATGCCTTTGCTAAAGCTAATTCATTTAACAGTTATCTTTATATTACATGCCTATATGTTGTAAGTGACATTCTACACACATGTGATGCAGTACACCTGTGTGCACTAGGCACCTGTGATGTACTACTGTGATGCACCTGTGTACAACTACTGATGCACTGCTAGGCACCTGTGATGAGACCCACCTCATTCCTGCCATCACAAAATATATTATCTGATAGGAAAAAAGATACTATAGTAGTCCCCCCTTTTCCTCAGGGGATGTGTTCCAAGAAGTCTCCTGCCACTCCCATTGGATGTCTGAAACTGAGGATTGTACAGAATCTGATTCTCATGAGTCATAATATGTTTCTATGTATGTCTTCTACTCACAAATTTAATGCCTTTTCCATCTTAGCTAGGCACTTGTCTTGCACTGTGGTCATAATTTTGTAGTTTGAGGCATGACAACAAAACTAGCATGATTTTCTTTTTTCTTAAATTTCACGAATAGAAAATTTCTTACCATACATCTTAACAACTGATTTTTTTTTCTTTCCTTATCAAGTTGAGAACTTTCACCTTTTCACTTGAAGGAAACACTTTACATCTTCTTTTTGTTGTTGTTTTTAAGACGGAGTCTCACTGTGTTGCCCAGGCTGGAGTGCAGTGGCGTGATCTTGGCTCACTGCAAGCTCGCCTCCCAGGTTCACGCCATTCTCCTGCCTCAGCCTGTAGCTGGGACTACAGGTGCCTGCCACCACGCCTGGCTAATTTTTTTTTTTTTTTTGTATTTTTAGTAGAGATGAGATTTCACCATGTTAGCCAGGGTGGTTTCCTGACCTCATGATCCGCCCACTTCGGCCTCCCAAAGTGCTGGGATTACAAGCGTGAGCCACCACACCTGGCCATGTCTTCTTTTTGGCATATATTAATTGCTGGTGAGAGATTTCATTATACTACTCAGAATGGCATGCAATTTAAAACTTAGAAATGGTTTATTTCTAGAATATTCCATTTAAAATTTTTGGAAACTGCAGAAAGTAAAACCATGAATAAGTTGGAGTTATTGATGATGCTGGCTGGACCAAAATAAAAATGCATACAAATTATTAGAGTTGAAACAAGTGCTACGAAAGAAAATTAAAATGTGGAATAGAGTATGTTGTAGGAGAGCAAATCGATGTTGGGAGGTCCAGAAAAGTGTCCCTTGAGGAAGTCACATTTAACTGAGCCCTGAATAATGAATAATAATAAAAGCTAACAATTAGCTAGTGCTTGTTATGTGCCAGACACTATTCTAGGCTTTTATTATATATTAACTCTTTTCAACCTCACAACAACCCTGTGAGGTAGGTGGCTATTCTTCTCTTCATCTTACAGAAAAAAAACTGTCATAGAGAGGTTAGAAAATTTCCCTGAGGTCACATAGTTAATTAGTAGTAAAACTGGGATTTGATCCCAGACAAAATAGTCTATACTCTTTACCACTATGTGGGAAAGATCATTTGAGGCAGTAAGAACCCATGTGTAAGTGCCCTAAGGCAGGAAGCCAGAAGGAAGATCAGTGTGATGGAAGTTGGTAAACTAAGATAAAATTACATAGATGAAGCTAGAGAGGGAGTTCCATATTCAGACTTCTTATGATTTTATCACTTGGGCTTTAGTGTGAAAATATGTTGGAAAGAAATAAGAATTAATGTGAGAAGATCAGTTAAAAGATTGTTGTAGTTCTCTAATGAGATGATGCTGGCTGGGCCCAGATTGTGGCAGATGGAGCAAACTATATAGATTCTAGAAATATTTGAGAGATAAAAATAGCAGCACTCTGTTTATTTGCATTTGAGAAGGGGAGATTACTGTTTAGTTTCTAGCTAGAGCAGTTGACTGGATAGTGATATCATTGACTGAAATAGTATTAAAGGGGACAGACTTTAACAGTAAATTATAAGTTGAGTTTTGGTTCTCTTGAGTTTCACGTGACTTTTATATTAAAATCCTGTAATATGGGCTGTAAAAGCCTGCAGTTCAGAAGAGAGTTTTGGGCTTACAATAAAATCTCAGAGTTTTTCAGCCTTGGGAATAGATGAGAAAACAGGAAAAAGACCCTGAATCAAAGGTGGAGAAACTGGTAGTATTTCAATTTGGGTAGAAGAGGTAAAGATTTACAGAGGATACTGAGGGGAGGGAGCCAGATAAATGTAAGGAAAATGGACAAAACGTGGTAAGATGAAAAGCAAAGGAATGCAGCTTCTTGTTTTGGTTTTCTGATAAGGTTGACAGCTTTTTTCTTCTGGAATTTTACCATTGTACTAAATTGCTTGGAGCTTACCTTTGCATACTCTTTTCTTTATTAAGTAAATAACTTGACCTTTTATTTCATGGTTTCCTTTCCTTTTTCTTTTTCTTTTTTTCTCATTAAATGTTCTTTTAAATTTAATTTTCTTTAAATTCCTGTTAAATATTCCTGTTCACCTCCCTCTCTAGTTTCATCATTTGCTATTTCATTTTATTCCTATTCCTCTACGATTGGAATCTTTTATCCGAAAATGATAATATTCATATATAGCATTTTTAATTTTTGTGTTTCAGATCATTCTGTATAATCCCATTTTGCTAGACAGAGTAAACTTAGATATGATCCAAGATAATACTTTGCTCCGACACTTGACATGTCTGCCTGAACACAATTGTCCATCTCTCCTTCCCCTATTCAAGACCATACCTTAATCCAGTCATTACTGAACTATTTTATATACTAGATTTCTTACTCTGAACTCCCTCTTTCCCATCTTCTTCTGTCTCTTTTTTCTACCTTGGCTACTTTTTCACTTTCACCAAATTTTCATTTTACAGTTATCATTATTCCTAGTTTCTTTGCACCTTTACTTTATCTAGTCTCAGTCTGTCATTGTGTTTTGTGTTAAACTTCTTCCTTATTTTACTTAGAATCCATTTTGCATAGATACTGACAACACTCCAACTTCTTTTGAACCAAACTCCTCAAATAACCTTGTCAAATCCCCAAAAGCTTGGAAACCCAGTTGTACTTTTCTTTTGTTCCTCTTAGATTCATTGTCAAACATCATGTTACTGACTTGGGATAATGGATGAGGCAAAAAAAAGTATGGACTAGCCCTTAGAACTGTACCATCTTGATCAGTTGATCTGTGGGAAAATAAAAATGACATCATAATGTTGATCATGTCTACCACTGTTTTGTATTATTTAATCTCAGCAGACCGTATGATGTTACAAACTACAGTTGACCCTTGAACAACATGGGTTTGGATGCACACATCCACTTAAATATGCAGATTTTTTTTCCATTGAATTTATATTGGAAAATTCTTTGGACATTTTCGACAATTTGAAAAAACTCATTGATGAACCATATAGCCTAGAAATATAGAAAAAAAAATAAAAAGGTGTGTCATTAATACATAAAATAAATGTAGATACTATTCTATTTATGTGTTGTCAATAAGGCTTCCAGTCAAGAGTAGGCAATTAGTAGTTAAGTTTTGGGAGAGTCAAAAGTTATAGGTGATTTTTGACTGTGTAGGGGGTTGGCACCTTTAAGAAACCCCTGCATTGTTCAAGGGTTAACAATAATTCTAGGTTGATTTTCTTTCTCTGTAGTTATGATTTGGATCATTTCTACTTTTTTCCAAGTTTCTAAATGCAATTTCAAAGATCTGTGTTTAAAACCAGAGTGTCAGGCAATCTGTACCTAGCTCCTTCCTTTCCCCTTCTTTCAAAATTCTTTATATATTAATCTAATCTTTTACTTCTTTCTTCCAATCTGTGTCAGAAGAAGGGTGAGTTATTTTTTCCCCAAGGACAGTCTTTCTGCCTGTTTTTCCTGATGGACATAAGAAAAACTCTAGCGGAAGAAAAATACAAGATAAAAAAATAGTTATTGTTTTATTAGATGTTTATTATCCTATATACTTGGTAATAATGTGGTTAACATAGAGTTTGAAAAGCTCTTTTAAAATATTGTTATGGGTGTTATATGTTAATATCATCAGTGGAGAATATTATTTTGTTTTTAACATGTCATATTGATAAAATATAACATGGGTTTGCTTTGTTTTACTCAGAACGACTAGTGGTCGTGGCTGAACATTGTGAACGTAGTCTGGAAGACTTACTTCGAGAAAGGAAACCTGTGAGGTACTGTAGAGTATCAGAACAATTAAATGAAAAGCAGAACTTGGCCAACAAAAATGCATTTTGTTTAAACTGTAGGGTTTTGGTTTCTTTTATTACTTAATGATAAATGTAGGTGCAAATTTTCATTTGAGAAAATTTAATTTACAGATTATGTAGGAATTCAATGTTAACATAGTCCAGTATTCATCTTTTGTGAGGTAGGCATTCTCTGAAATATTTCCAAAAAATACTTCAAAAGGGGATATATGAACATTTGAAACTTCTTAGTACTAAGCGTTTCAGTAGCTGGGATTAAGATTATTTTCCTGTATTTTTAGTAGAGAGGAGCTTCACTCTTTTGGCCAGGCTGGTCTCAAACCCTTGACCTTGTGATCCACCCACTTCAGCCTCCCAAAGTGCTGGGATTCCAGGCATGAGCCACCGCACTGGGCATGGTGGTGCATGCCTGTAGTCCCAGCTACCTGGGATGCTGAGGCAGGAGAATTGCTTGAACCAGGGGAGCGGAGGTTGTGGTGAGCCGAGATGCACCACTGCACTCCAGCCTGGGCAACAGAGTGAGACTCCATCTCAAAAAAAAAAAAAAAAAAAGGATTATTTTCCTGAAAGGAACACCTGGTAACTTCAAATAGGATACTTGTATTCCTAGGCACACAGTGAACTGTGTTAAATAAAGGTCACATTGAAGAGTAGGGAGAAATACTAATCATAGCTTAGATATAATTTAATGATACAGTTTAAATGCAATTGTTGCAAAGACTCAATAAATTTACTCTCTTGGCAAGGAAAGTATGTGGTCTAAACTTTTATTACAAATATACTATTAAATTAACTTCTTCACAGATTTTCTGAAGTGACCTTAAAATTATCAAAAATCTTTTTTAATGTATAAATCACATTGTATTAAACCAATAAAACATCTTGCCATGAGTGTTTATAGAATTATAATTATCCATCTTAGTTTTGAAAAATATTGTTACTCTGATTAGTTAATAGTTTTCCATTACCACAATATTCTAGATGAAAAATCTTTTTCAAGGCAAGAAAAACATTTATCTTAATAATTGGTAGTAATTTGATAGAAGCAAGACAAATAAATTGAATAAAAGTGCTATTATTGCTCTTTTAAATGATTTGGTTTTTGGTGGCCTCTGGAATGAAAAATGCAGATACCATGTATATACCAGCAGTCCCCAACCTTTTTGGCACCAGGGACTGGTTTTGTGAAAGACAGGTTTTCCATGGATGGAGGGTGGAGGGATGATTTCAGGATGATTCAAGTGCATTACGTTTATCGTCTACTTTATTACTATTTTTATTATATTGTAATATATAATGAAGTAATTATACAACTCACCATAATGTAGACTCAGTGGGAGCCCTGAGCTTGCTTTCCTGCAACTAGAAGGTTCTATCTGGGGGTAATGGGAGACAGTAACACCCAAAGTCTGTTGCTTATGTTCAGTCTGCTCTGTAATCTCGTTTTGGTTTGGTTTGCTGTCACTGCAGAAAACCCTGCTTCACAAAGATAGGATGTTGGAAATGGAAGCAGGCTTTTCAGTGCTTTTGTGCCAGTCTCGGGATATTCTGTCTTGATTTTAATCTAGAATGTATGGAGATTTGATATTGTCGAGTTGATCCTCTTCTAGCACAGATGAAGTCAATTCACCTGGCTTATTCACAAATGGCTTGCGGATCTATTCCTTCCCAGTTCAAGGGTCCTTTGTGGTTGGGAAGTAATGTTTAAACTCTTTTGAAAGCTGAGATAAGTGATCCTGCACCAGTTGGGAGAAAGAAGGCCGTGGCTCAACCTCTTTCAAAAAATCTCTGCTAATGTTTGAAACATGTCAGAAATCCCAGTGTTCACTCACCACCCCCATAATTCCAGTTTAGCTTTAAATGCAGCCACTTTATCTGTGGACTTGAACACAGTTATTCTCTCCTGAAGTGACAGATTGAGTTTGTTGAGCAGGTTGAATATATCACACAAGGAGGCAAGCTTTTTGACCCATTCTTTGTCACTGAAATGTGCTGCCAGTGGTGACTATTTTTCTAAAAGAAATCTCTGGAGCAGCTCTCATAACTCAAAACTCTGGCCAGCGATTCACGTTTAGAAAGCCATCAACTTCTGTGTTTAAGAGGACGTGTGTACTCTGTGTCCATCTCCTTACAGAGCTGCATGAACAGATGTGAGTTAAGGGCATGCACTTTTTTTTTTTTTTTTTGAGACGGAGTCTTGCTCTGTCGCCCGAGTAGCTGGGACTACAGGCACCCGCCACCACGCCTGGCTAATTTTTTTGTATTTTTAGTAGAGACGGGGTTTCACCGTGTTCGCCAGGATGGTCTCGATCTCCTGACCTCGTGATCCACCCGCCTCGGCCTCCCAAAGTGTTGGGATTACAGGCATGAGCCACCGCGCCCGGCCGGAATAATATATTCTTTTAAATAAAAATCAAAGATTGGTGACATTATAAAAATTATAACTATAAAAACACATTTATTAAATAAGGTTAAACTATTTCTAAATACATATAAAAGTTATTCTTACCTATAGTCATATTAGACTTTTCTAAAGAAGGATGTAAGGCTATAGTGTACATCAGGGGTTCTCAAACCCCAGACCACAGACTAGTCCTAGGCCCTGTACCTAGGACTACACAGCAAGAGGTGAGCAGCAGGCAAGCCAGCAAAGCTCCATCTGGGTTTACAGTTGCTCCCCATCGCTGCATTACCACCTGAGCTCTCTGCCTCCTGTCAGATCAGCAGCAGCACTGATATTCATAGGAGCACGAACCCTACTGTGAACCATGCATGTGAATGATCAGGGTTGTGGGCTCCTTATGAGAATCTAATGCCTGATCATCTAAGGTGGAGCAGAGGCAGTGAAGCTAGTGCTGGGGAGTGGCTGCAAATACAGATTAACATTAATACAGAGGTTTGATTGCACAGAGACCATAATAAATCAATTACTTGCGGACTCATCAAAACCCTGTCAGTGAGAAGCAAGTGACAGTTAAGCTGTATCTGGTGGCAGGCTTTAGAGTGGCAAGTGAGTTGATGTACTTCAGTTGTACAGCTGCATCTGGTGGTAGGCTTTAAGTCAAAAGGCAACATTTATTTCAGTCTGTACATGGCCTGCCCATTATTTTATTTATCACTTCTATCTGCACCTCCTTCCTGCACGGCACACTTGTCTCAGTCACAGTTTTGATAAGCCTACAAGCTAACCCCAGTCACAATGAGTAAAAACCAAACATCACTGGAGACCTTCTTTAAAAAGGGGGAAAGACTCAATGATGAAACAGCAGAAGACTCTAAGACTGCCAACAAAAAGAAGCTTCATTTAAAAGAAAATACCAACAGTCCTACTTAAATTATAGGTTCATTGCAACAGGTGATTCACATTCTCCAAGTCTGCTTTGTATATGTGGTGACCAGCTATCCAGTGAAGCCATAAAACCTTCAAAACTGCTTTGCCACATGGAGACCAAGCAGCCTGTATTAAAAGACAAGTCTTTGGAGTTTTTCAAAAGAAAAAAACATGAACATAAAGAATAGAAGTAATTATTGAAAGCCACTACTTCATCAAATTTGTTGACACTAAAAGCATCATTCTTAGCGACTAACCACATAGCTAAGAAGCCCTTTACTATCGGTGAAGATTTGATACTGCCTGCTGCTAAGGACATCTGTCATGACCTTTTAGGAGAGGATGCCGTTCAAAAGGTAGCACGTGTTCCTCTTTCAGCTAGCACCATAACTAGACAAACTGATGAAATAACAGAGAATACTGAGGCACAATTGCTAGAATTAATGAGTCACCATGGTACACAATCCAGGTTGATGAGTTGACCGATGTTGACAACAATGCAACAATGCTTGCTTTTGTGCAATATATTTTTCAGGAGGCTATGCATGAGGATATGTTACGTGCACTTTTGTTGTCAACAAACACCACAGCTGCAGAACTATTCAAGTCTTTGAATGATTAAATATCAGAAAAACTGAATTGGTCACTTTACGTCAGTATATGCACAGACATAGTGGCTGCCATGACTGGACGGCTTTCTAGTTTCACTTCACAGGTCAAAAAGGTTGCTTCTAAATGTGAGTCCATGCACTGTGTCATCCATAGAGAAATGCCGGCTAGCTGAAAAATGTCACCTGAACTTCATAATGTTTTGCAGGATATGATTAAAATTATCAACCTCATTAAAGTACATGCCCTTGGCCAAGTGCGGTGGCTCACACCTGTGATCCCAGCACTTTGGGAGGCCAGGCTAGTGGATCATGAGGTCAGGAGATCGAGACCATCCTGACTAACATGGTGAAACCTCGTCTCTACTAAAAATACAAAAAATTAGCCAGGTGTGGTGGCTGGCACCTGTAGTCCCAGCTACTCAGGAGGCTGAGGCAGGAGAATTACGTGAACCTAGGAGGCGGAGCTTGCAGTGAGCCAAGATCGCACCACTGCATTCCAGCCTGGGCAACAGAATGAAACTCTATCTCTAAATAAATAAATAAATATATTATTCCTTGCTCACTAGTTCAAATTTACACTTTAACTTCAGGCCCCTGCTGCTAAAAAGCAATTTTCTTTAAAGGTAGTTGATGTTAAAATTGAAAACCAATTATGCCCACAACTGTAGGTAAGAAAAAATATTTTAGTTGAGGCTGGGTTAAATTTGTGTAAAGATTTACAATGCAACATGTAAGATGAAAATATGCATTTACAATGCAATGTGTATGATGCAATATGCCCTTACTAGTTAGGCAACCTTGGACAAGTCTCTTAATCATTTTCCTTATCTGTAGAATAAGGAGTTTTACTGATCAAGAGATCATTGTGGAACAAGTTATTCTCAACTTAATGTTTTATTTAGTATGCATCATATCTGATAATACGTTGATCAATTGTCTTTTTTTTTCCTTTTTTTTTTTTTTTTTGAGACAGAGTCTCGCTCTGTCACCCAGGCTGGTGTGCGGTGGCACAATCTCAGCTCACTGCAACCTCCGCCTCCCGGGTTCAAGTGATTCTTCTGCCTCAGCCTCCCGAGCAGCTAGGACTACCGGCATGCCCCATCATGCCCGGGTAATTTTTGCATTTTTAGTAGAGACGGGGTTTCACCATATTGGCCAGGCTGGTCTCAAACTCCTGACTTCATGATCTGCCCGCCTCAGCCTCCCAAAGTGCAGGTATTACAGGCGTGAGCCACCATGCCTGGCTGATCAATTGTCTTTATAAATGTAATTTGTTATATTTTAGTAGACTAATATCTTAGCCTACTATTGCTCTTTATTTAAATGGTAGATTTCTTGACAGAAGAACCTATGGCAAGTCTACATTTAAAACTTCAGTGCTATAAAAAAGGTTAAATTATTATAGAAACATCTATTTTATGATCCAGCAATTCCAGTCCTAGGCATAAGGCCTCCTTAAGTTTTGTACTATAGTACTTTATTTACCTCACTCTAGTCCCAGCTCTGTCTAGGTGTTTATCCAAGAGAACAGAAAAATACATGTCCACCTATGCAAAAAGATTTGCATAAGAATGTTCCCAGAAACATTCTTCATTATAGTTCTAAATTGGGTAGAACTCAAATGTCCATCGACAAGAGAATGCATAAACATGGTACAGGTTGAGAATTCTTTATCCATAATATCCGGGACCAGAGGTGTTTCGGATTTGGGATTTGTTTTCCCCAGATTTTGGAGTATTTGCATTTACATAGTGAGCTGTGTTGTAGATGGGACTGAAGTGTAAACACGAACTTCATTTATGTTTAAATGATAGCTTATACACATAGCTTGAGTGTAATTTTAGGTATTATTTTAAATAATTTTGTGCATGAAGCAAAGTTTGCACTGAATACTTATGTGTGGAATTTTCCACTTGTGGTGTCACATTGTTACTCAAAAAGTGTTGGATTTTGGAATATTTTGGATTGCAGATTTTCAGATTAGGGATGCTCAACCTGTATGTTAATCAACAATGAAAAAGAAAGAGCTACTGGTACATACAACATGTGGATTAACCTTATAAATATTATGCTGAGCTAAAGAAGCCAGACATAGAAGATTATCAGTATTTATCTACAGCGATAGAAAAACAGTGCTTTATTCTGTTAGAGAGTAAGGGGTAATTCAAGAACTGGTTCAAAATGGCCTTGAGGGAACTTTTTAAGGGGATGAAAATTTTTATATCTTGATCAGATGTTACTTATATGGTGTATGTGTGTCATAACTAAATGAAATATGTACTGAAAATGTATGCATTTTACCTATGTAAATTATATGTTAATTTAATTTAATTTTTTTTTTTTGAGACAGAGTCTTGCGTTGCTGCCCTGGCTGGAGTGCGGTGGTGCGATCTCAGCTCACTGCAAGCTCTGCCTCCCAGGTTCAAGCGATTCTCCTGCCTCAGCCTACTGAGTAGCTGGGACTACAGACATACACCACCACACCCAGCTGATTTTTTGTATTTTAGTACAGACAGGGTTTCACTGTGTTGCCCAGGCTGGTTGCGAACTCCTGAGCTCAGGCAGTCCTCCCGTCTTGGCCTCCCAAAGTTCTGGGATTACAGACCTTAATTTTTTTTTTTTTAAAGGTTGTTGAGTTATTCACTTGGCTTGAGTTCCCAATCCCTCATAGAAAAACAGTATTGTATTGTTAATGAAGATGTTTGAGCCACTGACTTTTTTGTATTTTTTGGTTTTTAGAAGAAATAGTATGAATTAGTTATTGCTTAACAAGTTACCTCAACACTTTGTGGCTTAAAACAACAGTAAAAATTTATTATCTCATATAATTTTTTTGGGTCAGAACGTAGGAATAACATAACTAGATGGTTCTAACTCAAGGTCTCACAAGGTTTCAGTCAAGATAACAGCTGGACCTACAGTCGTTTGTTATAAAAGCTTTACTGGAGTTGAGTGATCTGTTTCTAAGATGGTTTACTTATAAAGAAGGTGCTAGTTGTTGACAAGAGGCTTAATTCTTTTCTACATTGAGGGCCTTTCCACAGGCCTCTTGATATGCTCCAAGCATGGTAGTTGGCTTCTCTCAGAAGTGAACAATCTCAGAGTGAACAATCTAAGGAAAGAAAACAAGGTGGAAGCTACAGTTCCTTTGGTGACCTAGTGTTAACAAACACACACTGTTATTCCTGCAATGCAATATCCTATTAGCTTACACAGGTCAGCCATTAACTGTTTTCTGTGTTGGAGAGGATTACTCAAGAATGCACATGTGAATTTCATGAGTCATGGCTCATTGGAAGCCATCATGGAGCCTGGCTACCACAAATGTCTTAGAAACCATACAAGTACTTTTGAGAAAACACTCCTACAAAACAGGAGTGACATGCTAAATCAATATTAATGCTAACTGAAAAATAGCTAGAGTTCTTAAAATTGTTCATATTTGTTTAAAGTATTTGGGGTAGAAAAAAGGAAGGAGTATACACTAAGAATAGGGGGTAGAGTATTAAGGGAATATCCAGAAGTCCCACAGGTCAAATAGGGTCTTTATGGACATGGCTATCATCAGAATTGCTGTACATCCTGAAAATTGATGTTATCCATGGTCTTGTGCTCCTAAAAGTTCTGGAACACCCCGAAGTTCCAGAGGACCCCATAAACCACAATGAGAGCAGTCCTCTGGTCATTAGGATGGTAGTCTCTTATCTCCACATTTCTCCCTCTGCCTGTATATGGTCCTTCTTTTACTTGGTAAAGGAACTGAGGCGAAAGAAGTTGGTGATTCAAAAGATAAATTTCCATTTTCATTGTTTTACCTCAACTCCATTCCACCCCACTGCCCCACCTTTTTTTTTTTTGAGACAGGTTCTCGCTCTGTCACCCAGGCTGCTGGAGTGCAGTAGTGCGATGACTGCTTACTGCAGCCTTGACCTCCTGGACTCAAGTGATCCTTCCACCTCAACCACCCTAGTAGCTAGGATCACAGGTGTGCATCACCATACCTGGCTGTTTTTTTATTTTTTGTATAGACAGGGGTTTCATTATGTTGCCTAGGCTGGTCTTGAACCCAAGTGATCCTCTTGCCTTAGCCTCCCAGATGTTGGGATTACAGGCACAGGCATGAGCCACCACCCCCCAGCCTTTTTAAAAATGTTTTTGAACTCTGAATTGTATTATATAAGGATACAATCAATATTGCTTTGCCAGTGTGATTAAATCATTAGCTCATGAAAAGTTCTGCATTTCTGTGCTTACCATTTTTTATCTTTCTTTGAAAGATGGCAAATCTTGTAGCAATGAACATCAGTAGTTTCTTCAGTGCTTTTGCATTTGTCTTCATGAGGATAAAATACTATAGATGGAAGCACATTCTTTGAGGATGTATGTGAACACAAGTAGGATTAAATGTAAAATTTATATGATCTTTTATGCCATTTACATTTTCTATATTTATTTTAAAGAGAACATATAGTAGCCTTAATAGGTCTTTCCATTTTTTCCAGTGAGATGTATTTAAGCATTTGTGTAAATAAAGTACTATTTTTAAATTATTCTGGTAATAGACTAAAAGTCAGTATTTTCTTTGTACATTTTGGAATATAACGTTCAATACTTACTGCCTTTTAGTAGGAATGATTCTTTTAGGTTCAGTTCCAAGTTGTTATCTGGTCCATCCATCTAAATTAGTTTTGCTGAGAACTATTTGACTTTTGCACATATTTGGATTACATTAGTCTCCAATAACAGTGCAAGTATATGTGTAGAGTTGCTGTGCTGCAATTTTAATTAATTCTGTGACCTGTTTATGAAAGTGAGAAGATGTTCTTAAGGTTTATAAATTAGTTCTTTCCTTTACTACCAAAAGTAAGCACCTGCACCTGCAAGAAGGGCTGATGTAAACAGGAAACCTATTTAGATGGGTTTGCAATTTGACATTTGTGATTTTTACTTCTTCCTCTGTCTATAACTGTTGCAAAACCATAAGCTGCCAGTTGTCTGGTCATAATTTGCAGTTGATTTTCTAAACGTAAGCATCATTCAAGGCATATATCTTACTTGATATATATTTTGAAGAAAATTTTAAATATTTGATAAAAATTTTAAATCTTTGGTGGGACAGGGATTAGGGGAATGAAAACTAGGAACTTAGAGAAGAGTCTGTGTCAATTTGCTGACTTTTTTTCATGACTGATTTAATATTGAACTAAACAATATTATACTAAAATGTCATAGTAGTAATTTGCTACTACAACTTAAGCCTGTCTTGAAGCTCCAGATCTCACTAGAAAATCAAGCATTCTTTCTTAGTATTAATGGCCGTAAAACCCTTTTGAGAATTTATATTATAAAAGCAGAACATAAGTTTGTGTTATGAGGTGTTACCAGGTTAGTATTTTATAGATTAATGTTTTTTGTGTGGCTAGTTGGCTAACCTTAAAGGAGAAAAATATTCAACATTTTCTTTAGAATCCATTCAAGCTTTAATATAAGGAATTAATTTTGAGACAGCTGCTGTCTTTCCAGTGGCTTTTATGTTATCTGTGCCAGAGTTCATTCTTGCCAACATTTCTCTTCAGTTCAAGTTAAATAATCACAATTATTTTTTTGAAAACATAGAATTATAAAATTAAACTCCTGTAGTGATTAGGTTTCAAGAAAAAAGTATAGCATTTAGATTTGTTTGAAGTCATCTCACATTTAGTGCCTGTTTATCTACCTAATGCTACCCTAAAGCCAGATTCAAGAGACTAAGAAGTGGAGAAATTTAGATCTCAACTCCTCTTTGAAATGCTTTCCAGAGAATATTTAAAAAACAAATATACTTTTATCACTGCTATCAAAGCAGGCATGAGGAAATTGTTTTTCTTTTAAGTCTAGGTGCTGTGTGGAAAGTATTTCTCTTTTGCGTTAGAATTATTCAGAGTGTGTACTTTTGCTTAACCTAAAAAGTATCAGCAAATGTAGCTAATGGACAGATATTCAGCAGAGTTTTGGTACTTGTAGTAGAGTTTCCACATTGTGTTAAATTCGCAAGTGAATGCAGGGTGGGCAGTAGAGCCATATTCCTTTAACAAAATGTAGTTTGTCACATTTTTAGGGTTATGGTTTTGAAAATTTACCGGAATACCATTAGTATTGCAGAGGTTATACATGAAGATTTTGATGGGAAGCAGACTATGTCTGCAGCTGTTTACTAGCCTGATGGAAAACATGATCTGACTTACTCAAATTAGTAAGTTTTATTTTCCCCTAGTAAAACATTGCCTACTCACTGAATGAGATACTCAAAAGAATTTGGACACATTCTGGAATGTGGTCCAGAGTTGAATAATGAGCTACAGGTTGTAGTAATCAGAAATAGATATTAGATATTCTTATTTTATAATATAAACTGATGATGGATGTTGAGGCTTTCATATCTTTTTACTTTTAAGGACCCTAGTTTCAAAATGCATTTGAAATTATGGTAGTGAAGTCATGTGAATTAGAGATTTATATAACTGATCTATATTTCTCTTCTTGTTTTACATGTTTTGTTCGAAGAAGGAAAATAATACCGAAAGATGCTCTATATTTAGGCTTGTTATCTTGCAACAGACTTTTGCTTTCTGCCTCTCTTGTACCTTTTATCTTACTAATTGCCAAGTGTTGTTAATACAATCTTGGCAATAGTTCTCACATATCCCGGTCCTATACATTCTTTAGTTTAAATCTTCACTAACAAACAGCTTGACTATTGCATTGTGATGTTCTAACTGGTCTTCTTGGCTTTAGCCATACTTCAGTCCCCCCCCTTTTTCTGCTATATTAATATTTTTGAAGATCAGTCCATTCTGTGTTCAAAAACACTTGGAGGTTCTCCATTTCCTTTCCCCTCCCCGCCAAGGAAAAGGCATCTTATTAGCATAGGATCTGACTTCAATCTAACTCTCTAATTAAATAACTCTAATTACTACTACTACTTCTCTAAATATTACCCTCTAACTTTCTTATTATTTCCAGTGTGCCTAAATTGTGCAATTACTTTTCATTATTCCTAATATACATTGAGTTGAGGAGAGCGAATGCCAAAATTTTGAAATATACCATAAAAACTGAACTGTCTTTTTGCCCAACGCTGTTATCTCCAATCTTTAGCACAATGTACAACACTTCTTCTTCAAGTAATACATCTTACAGTTTCCCTTTATACTCTTCTTCTCAACCAAAGCAAAAATTATATTTTCCTCCTCTAAATGCCTGTCTTACATTGTAACCCTCTAGTAGTAAGACATCTTTCCCCCTTTCAGGCTTGTAATTGTTTGCCCACAATTATAGAATTAAGGAAGGAATTGTTTATCTTCTCTAATTAACGTTTTTGACATACATATTGTAATTTATTCTGTCTCCTAAAATTGTAAGTATAAAAATTTCCATTTAGTAAATGTGTGTCAAATGGACTATTGAATGAATTAATTATATTTTTAGGTTAGTCATGCAGTTTGAGTGTTTCCCTATTATCGTTCTTTTAATCATGCGCTACAATTTTATTTCTCAAACAAATGAATTTTGGTGAAAGTGTGATACAAATATGAATTTCTTTATGATATTCCTAGAAATGTTTTTTGAAAATAAAATTATACTCGTCATTTACATCAGGTATAACTCACAATGCAATCCCTCCTCCCTCCCCCCTCCCCATAATAGGCCCTGGTGTGTGATGTTCCCCTTCCCGAGTCCAAGTGATCTCATTGTTCATTTTCCACCTATGAGTGAGAACATGTGGTGTTTGGTTTTCTGTTCTTGCGATAGTTTGCTGAGAATGATGGTTTCCAGCTGCATCCATGTCCCTACAAAGGACACAAACTCATCCTTTTTTATGGCTGCATAGTATTCCATGGTGTATATGTGCCACATTTTCTTAATCCAGTCTGTCACTGATGGACATCTGTGTTGATTCCAAGTCTTTGCTATTGTAAATAGTGCCGCAGTGAACATACGTGTGCGTGTGTCTTTATAGCAGCATGATTTATAATCCTTTGGGTATACACCCAGTAATGGGATGGCTGGGTCATATGGTACTTCTAGTTCTAGATCCTTGAGGAATCGCTGTACTGTTTTCCACAATGGTTGAACTAATTTACAATCCCACCAACAGTGTAAAAGTGTTCCTATTTCTCCACATCCTCTCCAGCACCTGTTGTTTCCTGACTTTTTAATGATTGCCATTCTAACTAGTGTGAGATGGTATCTCATTGTGGTTTTGATTTGCATTTCTCTGATGGCCAGTGATGACGAGCATTTTTTCATGTGTCTGTTGGGTGATGGGTGCTGACGAGTTGATGGGTGCAGCACACCAACATGGTACAGGTATACATATGTAACAAACCTGCATGTTGTGCACATGTACCCTAGAACTTAAAGTATAATAATAAATAAATAAATAAATATTAAAAAAAAGAAAATAAAATTATATGGTTAGAGGGAATGAACTCTCAATTTCTTTTCTTGTGGCTCTGGGGAAGAATTCTTTCCTAAGCTGATTCAGGTTGTTGGCAGAATTTAGCTCCTCACAATTAATTTTAGGACTGAGAGATCTATTTTCTTGATTACTGTGACTGAGTGCTGCTGTCAGCTCCTAGAGGCCATCTATGTTTCTTGTCATGTGTTTCTCTCTGTTTTCAAAGCGTTCTCTCTCCTACTGCCCTGTGAAGAGGTTCCCTCTGCCATGATTGTATGTTTCCTGAGGCCTTTCCAGCCATGCAGAATTGTGAATCAGTCTAACTTCTTTTCTTTATAAATTACCCAGTCTTGGTATTTGTAGCAATGTGAGAACAGACTAATCCAGGGGGTCAATAAGGAAATGAAGAAGGAAACTGAAAAATTTCTTGAAACAATAATGGAATGGATAATGGAAACACGGTATACCAAAACCTGTGGAATATAGCCAAAGCAGTATTAAAAGGGAAGTTTACAGCCATAATCATCTACATCAAAAAAGTTAAAAAAATCAAAGAATATAATGATGCTTATTCAAAAACTAGAAAAGCAAGAGCAAACCAATCCTAAAATTAGTAGAAGAAAAAAATAATAATAAAGATCAGAGTAAAAATAAATGAAATAGAAACAAATGAAATAATACAAAAGAAAAGTGAAATGAAAAGTTTGTTTTTTTAAAAAAAGATAAAATTTACAAACCTTTAGCTAGAATAAGACAAAAAAGAGAAGATCTAAATAATAAAATCCGAAATGAGAAAGGACACATCACAACTGAAACCACAGAAATTCAAAAGATCATTAGAGGCTTCTACGAACAACTCTATGCCAATAAATTGGAAAATCTAGGAGAAACTGATAAATTGCTAGACAAATGCAACCTACCAAGATTGAACCATGAAAAAATCCAAAACCTGAACAGACCTATAACAAGTAATGAGATGGAAGCTGTAATTAAAAGTCTCCCAGCAAAGAAATGCCCAGGGCCGGAAGAAATGCCCGGGGCCAGAGGACTTTACTGCTGAATTCCACCAAACTTTTCAAGAAAAATTAGTGCCAATTGTACTCAAACTGTTCTGAAAAATAGAGGAGGAAAGAATACTTCCAAACTCAGTCTATGAGTCCAGTATTACCCTGATACCCAAACCAGAAAAAGACAAATCAAAGAAAGAAAACTACAGGCCAATATCCCTGATAATCATTGATGCAAAACTCCCACACAGAATACTAGCAAGCAATACATTAGAAAGATCATTCATTATGATCAAGTGGGATTTATCCCAGGGATGCAAGGATGGTTCAACATATGCAAATCAATTAACATGATGCATAATATCAACAGAATGAAGGACAAAAACCATATGATCATTTCAGTTCATGCTGAAAAAGTCTTTGATAAAATTCTATATCCCTTCATGGTAAAAAACCCTTAACAAACTAGAGATAGAAGCAACATAATAATAGCCATATATGACAGACCCACAGCTATTAATAGCTTATACTGAATGGGGAAAAACTGAAAGCCTTTTTGCTAAGATCTGGAACATGGCAAGGATACCCACTTTCACTACTGTTATTCAACATAGTACTAGAAGTCCTAGGCAGAACTATTAGATAAGAGAAAGAAATCAAGGGCATGCGAACTGGAAAGAAAGAAGTTGAATTATCCTTATTGACAGGTAATATGATCTTATATTTGGAGAAAACTAAAGACTACACCAAAAAAAAAAAAAAAAAAAAAAAGATTAGAACTGATAAATGAATTCAGTGAAGTTACATGATACAAAATCAAAAGATAAAAATCAGTTACATTTCTATATGCCAACAGCAAACAAGCTGAAGAAGAAATCAAGAAAATAATTCCATTTACAATAGCTACAAGTAAATACTTAGGAATTATCTTAATCATGAGGTGAAAGATCACTACAATGAAAACTATAAAACACTGATGAAATAAAGAGGATACAAAAATGGAAATATATTTCATGTTTATGGATTGGAATAATCAGTACTGTCAAAATGTTCATGCTATCCAAAGCAATCTACAAATTAATGCATTCTCTATCAAAATACCAATTGCATTCTTTACAGAAATAGAAAAAACAATCCTAAAACTTATATGGAACCAAAAAGATCCAGAATAACAACAGCTATCATGAGCAAAAAGAATAAAACTGGAGGATTCAAATTTCCTGACTTCAAATTATGCTATAGAGCAACGGAAACAGCATGGTATTTGCATAAAAACAGACACATATACTGATGGAACACAATATAGAAACCAGAAACACACCCTTACATTTACAATGAATTCATTTTTGCCAAAGGCATCAAGAACGTAAATTGAGGACAGGGAAGTCTTTTCAGTAAATGGTGCTGTGAGAACTGGATTTCTATATGCAGAAGAATGAAACTAGACCTCTCTCTCAACATAAACAAAAATTCAAATCAAAGTGGATTAAAGGCTTAAATCTGACCTCAAGCTATGAAACTACTGCAAGAAGACACTGGTGAAAACTCTCTACCAGGACATTGGTCTGGGCAAAGATTTCTTGTGTAATACCCCACAAGCATAGACAATCAAAACAGAAGTGGACAAATGGCATCACATCAAGTTAAAAAGCTTCTGCATAGCAAAGGAAACAATAAAAAAAGGGAAGAGACACTCACAAATTGGGAATAAATATTTGTAAACTGTCTGACAAGGGGCTAATAACTACATTATATGAGAAGCTCAAATAACTTTATAGGAAAAAATTCTAATAATTCCAATAAAAATGGGCAAAAGATTTGAGTAGACATTTCTCACAAGAAGACATACACATGGCACACAGGCTTATGAAAAGGGGCTGAACATCATTTATCATCAGAGAAATGCAAATCAAAACTGCATTGAGATATCATTTCACTCCAGTTAAAATGGCTTTAATCCAAAAGAGAGACAAGAATAAATGTTGGCAAGGGTGTGGGGAAAAGGAAACCTTTTACACTATTGGTGGAATGTAAATTTGTATAACTATGGAGAGCAGTTTAGAAGTTCTTCAACAAAACTAAAAATAAGGCTACCTTATGATCCAACAGTCCCACTGCTGGGTATATACCCAAAAGAAAGGAAATCAGTATATCAAAGAGATACCTTCACTGTCATATTTGTTGCAGCACTGTTCACAATAGCCAAGATTTGGAAGCAGCCTAACTGTCCATTAACAGATGAATGGGTAAAGAAAATATGGTACATATACACAATGGAGTACTGTTCAGTTGTAAGAAAGAATTAGTTACTGTCATTTGCAGCCACATAGAATGAACTGAAGGTCATTTTGTTAAATGATATATGCCAGGTACGGAAAGACAAACTTCACATGTTCTCACCTATTTATTGGAACTCACGGAGATAGAGAGGATGGTTACCAGAGGCTGGAAAGGGTAGTGGGGCTATGGGGATGAAGTAGGGATGGTCAGTCAGTACAAAAACATAATTAGAATGAATAAGATCTGGTATTTAATAGCACAGCATTGTGACTATGGTCAACAATAATTTATTGTACACCTTAAAATTACTGATATAGTATAATTGGATTGTTTCTAATACAAATAAAGGATAAATGCTTGAGGTGATGGATACTCCATTTATCCTGATATGATTATTACACATTGTATGCCTTTATCAAAATATATCATATACCCCATAAATATTTATATCTACTGTATATGCACAAAAATTAAAATTAAAAACATTTTTAAAAATCATCTGTGTATAACCTCAGTGATGAATTGTTACAGGGTTCGTTTACTCACTATATTTTCTATATTCAATCAATTCCTTCAGCTAGTGAGGAAACTTCAGTAAACTGACTCAGGTAGGAGATTAGTAATTAGGAGTTGCCCTGACTTCAAAGGAACATTTTGAATTTTATTTTTTGGTATTGTCTATATCCATAAAAGGTACAGAAAAGGTCTATATCCATTAAATTAACTAGTCTAATTTCCTATTGGGAATTCTCTGAAGAGCAGAAACGACTGAGTTAATAAATAATAAAGTGTGAGGGTAGAAGGATTACAACTAAATAAGCATTTGGGGTTAGGCTACAAGAGACTCGGAGGTTTTTTTTGTTGTTTCATTTTATTTTGTCTTTTATCTTCTTTGCTTCTTAGCTATATTTTGTATTTTGGATCATTGCAATAGAGTTTACATTATGCATCCTTAAAATTTATCATAGTGTTTTATGAGTTAATTATACCCATTCACATATAAAATAGGAATCTTATAATGACATACTTCTGTTTACTCCTCTCATCTTTTGGATAGTTTTGTTATACATTTTATATTTACTTTTGCATATATTATAAATTTCACCATATATCTGTACTATTTTTGGCATTAAAGTTTCTTTGAAGACCTTGAGAAATGAATAAAAAATTCTTTTGCATTTAATTATGTATTATTTACCATTTCGTTTCATGAACTTTTTTTTTGGGGGGGACAGAGTCTCACTCTGTTGCCCAGGATGGAGTGCAGTGGCACGATCTCAGCTCACTGCAACCTCTGCCTCCTGGGTTCAAGCAATCCTGCCTCACCCTCCCAAGTAGCTGGCACTACAGGCACATACCACCACACCCACCTCCTTTAAAACTTTTTGATAGAGATGAGCTCTTGCTCTGTTGCCCAGGCTTGTTTTGAATTCCTGGGCTCAAGTGATCCTCTCACCTTGACCTCCCAAAGCACTGAGATTACAGGCCTGTGCTACCATGCTCAGCTGATTTTGAATTCTTAAAATTGAGATGTAATTCACCTGTTAAAAATTCATGGTTATGAAATGGAAAATTCAGTGGCTCTTAAAGAGACGCTTCACAAGATTGTACAGCCGTCACCATTATCTAATTCCAGAACATTTTCATCACTCCAAAAGAGAATGAGCACTCCCTCCCATTCTCTCTTCCCACCCCTGGAAACCACTAATCCACTTTCTGCCTCTATGAATTTACCTACCCTGACCTTTTCATATAAATGAAATTATACAATACGTGATTTTTTGTGCTCAGCTTCTTTCACTTAGCATAAAGTTTTTAAGTTCATCCGTTATAGCATGTATTAATACTTCATTTGTTTTTATTACTAATTTTCCACTGCATGTCTGTACCATAGTTTGTTTATTCATTTATGGGTTGATGGACATTTGGATTGTTTCTGCCTTTTGGCTGTTATGACTAATTTTGCCATGAACATTCATATGTATTTGATTGAATACCTGTTTTTAGTTCATATATATATATATATATATATATATATGAATGGAATTTCTAGGTCAAATGGTAATTCTATGTTTACCTTTTTGACAAACTGTTTCCAAAAATAGCCCTCCCACTTTTTATATCACCAGCAATGCACAAAGATTCCATTTACCTGACATCCTTGCCAACATTAGTTATTTTTCGTCTTTTGATTATAGACATCCTAGTGGGTATGAAGTAGTATCTCACTGTAGTTTTTGTTTGCGTTTCCCTAATATAATACAATCAAGAATGTATTGTTCTTTGCCCCAAGTTCCTGGCCCAGAGCTTCAAAAACCCTTGGAATTTCCTGAGTAATAGGATTGTCTTGTTATTCATGATGGCTCCTTTAAGCCATAACTGAGTATTCTGATGAGGTGACACTTGAAAGCCTCTAGCTTCAGGATGGGGGCTATTTCGAAAGACCAAACATGTGATAGAAAGTTGGAACATTTTATTAGTTTTCTGTGGCTACTGCAACAAATTAGATAGCTTAAAATAACAGAAGTGTATTCTCTCTCAGCTCTGGAGGCCAGAATTCAGAAAACTTACTGTGCTTGCAGGGCCACACCCTCGTTGGAGGCTTTCAGTAAAAGTTCTTCTGTTCCTTTTCCAGTTTCTGGTGCCTGTTGGCATTCCTTGGCTTCTTTGGCTTGTGGCCACATCACTTCAATCTTTGCCCCTGTCTTCACATCACCTTCTCCTCTGTGTGTCTTTTCATCTCTGTGTCTCCCTTTTATAAGAACACTCAACATTGGATTTTGAGCCTACCTGGATAATCCAGGATGATTTTCTCAAATGAAAACACCCTTTTTCCAAATAAGGTAACATCCAGAGTGCCAGGGGTTAGGATGTGCACAAATCTTTTTGAGGGCCTCCTTTCAGACAAGCTAACCAGCAAATAAACAAAAGACACATACTCTAAAAATATTATTTCAAATGCAGAAAAGATTTTCTATTAGATTTCAATTCTACTTGCTGCCCCTATAAACAAAGTTCATTTTCTTTAGAAAAGAGGTCAGGAAAAAAAGTTTTATTTTGCTGTTTCAAAGTCATTGCTGTGAGGCATATACCTCATATGATTTATATAAAAATTTGTTATGTCTAAGATTTAGATACCCCAGTTAATATCAGATCTTTTCAAGAGGAACTTCATCTTAAGTTGTATTCCTTTTACATTTTGTTGTTATAATTGTAAAGCCAAGGGTTGGATTTTCATCCATTTATCCAGATGTAGTCTTTAATTTAGTCACAAAGTTTGTGACTTAAAAATCTGTGTATTACAAAAGGTTGATAGACCTATTAAAGGGCTATACTTAAAGTAGTAGTTGTGATATGGTTATCTTTATCATTGCTGTTATTTTAACTGTTACTGTAGGCAGGTAGAAATACCAGGTCATTCAATGGGACCTACTAGACTATTCAGTGAAGTGAATCCATAATTGGGATTTAAATTTTAAACTATTACCCTGTACTTATTCACGCGATTGGTTTGCTTTGCTTATATTCCATTACATCTTTGCTATATGCAATATACCTTTAACTGTAGTTAAAAGTTAAATAGGCTGGGCGAGGTTGCTCACGCCTGTAATCCCAGCACTGTGGGAGGCCGAGGCAGGCGGATCATGAGGTCAGGAGATCGAGACCATCCTGCCTAACACAGTGAAGCCCCATCTCTACTAAAAATACCAAAAAAAAAAAAAATAATTAGCCGATTATGGTGGCATGCGCCTGTAGTCCCAGCTACTCAAGAGGCCAAGGCAGGAGAATAGCATGAACCCAGGAGGCGGAGCTTGCAGTGAGCCGGGATCACGCCACTGCACTCCAGCCTGGGCAACAGAGCAAGACTCTGTCTCCAAAAATAATAATAATAATAATTAAATAAACAATGACTTTGGAACTGAGTAAGCCTAGATATTTTCTTAGTTGAAAAACAAAATTGTCATCAGCATCAAGAGAAGTTAAGTTGATGACTTCTTTCTATGAACTTATTATTGGAAGAGAAAGGATGATGGGGGCTATACATGTATTAAGAAATGTATGTAGCGAGGGGTGGAGCAAGATGGCCGAATAGGAACAGCTCCAGTCTCCAGCTCCCAGCATGAGCAACACAGAAGACAGGTGATTTCTGCATTATCAGCTGAGGTACTGGGTTCATCTCACTGGGGAGTGCCGGACAATCAGTGCTGGTCAGCTGTTGCAGACCAACCAGCCAGAGCTGAAGCAGGGCGAGGCATCGCCTCACCTGGGAAGCACAAGGGGGAAGGGAATCCCTTTTCCTAGCCAGGGGAACTGAGAAACACAACACCTGAAAATCGGGTAACTCCCACCCCAATACTGCGCTTTAAGCAAACGGGCAAACCAGGAGATTATATCCCACACCTGGCCGGGAGGGTCCCACGCCCACAGAGCCTTCCTCATTGCTAGCACAGCAGTCTGCGATCTAACTGCAAGGCAGCAGCAAGGCTGGGGGAGGGGCGCCCACCATTGCTAAGGCTTAAGTAGGTAAACAAAGCCCTGGGAAGATCGAACTGGGTGGTGCTCACAGCAGCTCAGAGGCCTGCCAGTCTCTGTAAACTCCACCTCTGGGGACAGGGCACAGCTAAACAACAACAACAACAACAACAAAAACAAAAACAGAAACCTCTGCAGACGCAAGCGACTCTGTCTGACAGCTTTGAAGAGAGTGGTGGATCTCCCAACACGGAGGTTGAGATCTGAGAACGGACAGACTGCCTGCTCAAGTGGGTCCCTGACCCCTGAGTAGCCTAACTGGGAGACATCCTCCACTAGGGGCGGACCAACACCCCACACCTTACATGGTGGAGTACACCCCTGAGAGGAAGCTTCCAAAGCAAGAATCAGACAGGTACACTCGCTGTTCACCACTATTCTATCTTCTGCAGCCTCTACTGCTGACACCCAGGCAGACAGGGTCTGGAGTGGACCTCAAGCAATCTCCAACAGACCTACAGCTGAGGGTCCTGACTGTTAGAAGGAAAACTAACAAACAGAAAGGACACCCACACCAAAACCGCATCAGTACGTCACCATCATCAAAGACCAAAGGCAGATAAAACCACAAAGATGGGGAAAAAGCAGGGCAGAAAAGCTGGAAATTCAAAAAATCAGAGCGCATCTCCCCCTCCAAAGGAACGCAGCTCATCACCAGCAACGGATCAAAGCTGGACGGAGAATGACTTTGACGAGATGAGAGAAGAAGGCTTCAGTCCATCAAACTTCTCAGAGCTAAAGGAGGAATTACGTACCCAGCGCAAAGAAACTAAAAATCTTGAAAAAAGAGTGGAAGAATTGATAACCAGAATAATTAATGCAGAGAAGGCCATAAACGAACGGACAGAGATGAAAACCATGACACGAGAAATAAGTGACAAATGCACAAGCTTCAGTAACCGACTCGATCAACTGGAAGAAAGAGTATCAGCGATTGAGGTTAAAATGAATGAAATGAAGCGAGAAGAGAAATCTAAAGAAAAAAGAAGAAAAAGAAATGAACAAAGCCTGCAAGAAGTATGGGATTATGTAAAAAGACCAAATCTACGTCTGATTGGGGTGCCTGAAAGTGAGGGGGAAAACAGAACCAACTTGGAAAACATTCTTCAGGATATCATCCAGGAGAACTTCCCCAACCTAGTAGGGCAGGCCAACATTCAAATTCAGGAAATACAGAGAATGCCACAAAGATACTCCTCGAGAAGAGCAACTCCAAGACACATAATTGCCAGATTCACCAAAGTTGAAATGAAGGAAAAAATCTTAAGGGCAGCCAGAGAGAAAGGTCGGGTTACCCACAAAGGGAAGCCCATCAGACTCACAGCAGATCTCTCGGCAGAAACTCTCCAAGCCAGAAGAGAGTGGGGGCCAATATTCAACATTCTTAAAGAAAAGAATTTTCAACCCAGAATTTCATATCCAGCCAAACTAAGTTTCATAAGTGAAGGAGAAATAAAATCCTTTACAGATAAGCAAATGCTTTGAGATTTTGTCACCCACCAGGCCTGCCTTACAAGAGACCCTGAAGGAAGCACTAAACATGGAAAGGAACAACTGGCACCAGCCATTGCAAAAACATGCCAAAATGTAAAGATCATCGAGGCTAGGAAGAAACTGCATCAACTAACGAGCAAAATAACCAGTTAATATCATAATGGCAGGATCAAGTTCACATGTAAGAATCTTAACCTTAAATGTAAATGGACTAAATGCTCGAATTAAAAGACACAGACTGGCAAACTGGATAAAGAGTCAAGACCCATCAGTCTGCTGTATTCAGGAGACCCATCTCACATGCAGAGACATACATAGGCTCAAAATAAAGGGATGGAGGAAGATTTACCAAGCAAATGGAGAACAAAAAAAAGCAGGGGTTGCAATCCTAGTCTCTGATAAAACAGACTTTAAACCATCAAAGATCAAAAGAGACAAAGAAGGCCATTACATAATGGTAAAGGGATCAATTCAACAGGAAGAGCTAAATATTCTAAATATATATGCACCCAATACAGGAGCACCCAGATTCATAAAGAAAGTCCTAAGAGACTTACAAAGAGACTTAGACTCCCATACAATAATAATGGGAGACTTCAACACCCCACTGTCAACATTAGACAGATCAACGAGACAGAAAGTTAACAAGGATATCCAGGAATTGAACTCATCTCTGCAGCAAGCAGACCTAATAGACATCTACAGAACTCTCCACCCCAAATCAACAGAATATACATTCTTCTCAGCACCACATCACACTTATTCCAAAATTGACCACATAATTGGAAGTAAAGCACTCCTCAGCAAATGTACAAGAACAGAAATGATAACAAACTGTCTCTCAGACCACAGTGCAATCAAACTAGAACTCAGGACTAAGAAACTCAATCAAAACCGCTCAACTACATGGAAACTGAATAATCTGCTCCTGAATGACTACTGGGTACACAACGAAATGAAGGCAGAAATAAACATGTTCTTTGAAACCAATGAGAACAAAGATACACCATACCAGAATCTCTGGGACACATTTAAAGCACTGTGTAGAGGGAAATTTATAGCACTCAATGCCCACAAGAGAAAGCTGGAAAAATCTAAAATTGACACTCTAACATCACAATTGAAAGAACTAGAGAAGCAAGAGCAAACATATTCAAAAGCTAGCAGAAGGCAAGAAATAACTAAGATCAGAGCAGAACTGAAGGAGATAGAGACACAAAAAACCCTCCAAAAAATCAATGAATCCAGGAGTTGGTTTTTTGAAAAGATCAACAAAATTGACAGACCGCTAGCAAGACTAATAAAGAAGAAAAGAGAGAAGAATCAAAAAGATGCAATAAAAAATGATAAAGGGGATATCACCACTGACCCCACAGAAATACAAACTACCATTAGAGAATACTATAAACACCTCTATGCAAATAAACTAGAAAATCTAGAAGAAATGGATAATTTCCTGGACACTTACACTCTCCCAAGACTAAACCAGGAAGAAGGGATTCAGAATCCCTGAATAGACCAGTAGCAGGCTCTGAAATTGAGGCAATAATTAATAGCCTACCAACCAAAAAAAGTCCAGGACCAGATGGATTCACAGCTGAATTCTACCAGAGGTACAAGGAGGAGCTGGTACCAGTCCTTCTGAAACTATTCCAATCAATAGAAAAAGAGGGAATCCTCCCTAACTTATTTTATGAGGCCAACAGCATCCTGATACCAAAGCCTGGCAGAGACACAACAAAAAAAGAGAATTTTAGACCAATATCCCCGATGAACATCGATGCAAAAATCCTCAATAAAATACGGGCAAACCGGATCCAGTAGCACATCAAAAAGCTTATCCACCATGATCAAGTGGGCTTCATCCCTGGGATGCAAGGCTGGTTCAACATACGCAAATCAATAAACGTAATCCAGCATATAAACAGAACCAAAGACAAAAACCACATGATTATCTCAATAGATGCAGAAAAGGCCTTTGACAAAAATCAACAGCCCTTCATGCTAAAAACGCTCAATAAATTCGATATTGATGGAACATATCTCAAAATAATAAGAGCTATTTATGACAAACCCACAGCCAATATCATACTGAATGGGCAAAAACTGGAAGCATTCCCTTTGAAAACTGGCACAAGACAGGGATGCCCTCTCTCACCACTCCTATTCAACATAGTGTTGGAAGTTCTTCCTAGGGCAATCAGTCAAGAGAAAGAAATCAAGGGTATTCAGTTAGGAAAAGAAGAAGTCAAATTGTCCCTCTTTGCAGATGACATGATTGTATATTTAGAAAACCCCATCATCTCAGCCCAAAATCTCCTTAAGCTGATAAGCAACTTCAGCAAAGTCTCAGGATACAAAATTAATGTGCAAAAATCACAAGCATTCTTATACACCAGTAACAGACAAACAGAGAGCCAAATTATGAATGAACTTCCATTCACAATTGCTTCAAAGAGAATAAAATACCTAGGAATCCAACTTACAAGGGATGTAAAGGACCTCTTCAAGGAGAACTACAAACCACTGCTCAACAAAATAAAAGAGGACATAAACAAATGGAAGAACATACCATGCTCATGGATAGGAAGAATCAATATCGTGAAAATGGCCATACTGCCCAAGGTAATTTATAGATTCAATGCCATCCCCATCAAGCTACCAATGAGTTTTTTCACAGAATTGGAAAAAACTGCTTTAAAGTTCATATGGAACCAAAAAAGAGCCCGCATCTCCAAGACAATCCTAAGTCAAAAGAACAAAGCTGGAGGCATCACGTGACCTGACTTCAAACTATACTACAAGGCTACAGTAACCAAAACAGCATGGTACTGGTACCAAAACAGAGATATAGACCAATGGAACAGAACTGAGTCCTCAGAAATAATACCACACATCTACAGCCATCTGATCTTTGACAAACCTGAGAAAAACAAGAAATGGGGAAAGGATTCCCTATTTAATAAATGGTGCTGGGAAAATTGGCTAGCCATAAGTAGAAAGCTGAAACTGGATCCTTTCCTTACTCCTTATACAAAAATTAATTCAAGATGGATTAGAGACTTAAATGTTAGACCTAATACCATAAAAACCCTAGAAGAAAACCTAGGTATTACCATTCAGGACATAGGCATGGGCAAGGACTTCATGTCTAAAACACCAAAAGCAACGGCAACAAAAGCCATAATTGACAAATGGGATCTAATTAAACTAAAGAGTTTCTGCACAGCAAAAGAAACTACCATCAGAGTGAACAGGCAACCTACAGAATGGGAGAAAATTTTTGCAATCTACTCATCAAAGGGCTAATATCCAGAACCTACAAAGAACTCAAACAAATTTACAAGAAAAAAACAAACAACCCCATCAAAAAGTAGGCAAAGGATATGAACAGACATTTCTCAAAAGAGGACATTCATACAGCCAACAGACACATAAAAAAATGCTCATCATCACTGGCCATCAGAGAAATGCAAATCAAAACCACGATGAGATACCATCTCACACTAGTTAGAATGGCAATCATTAAAAAGTCAGGAAACAACAGGTGCTGGAGAGGATGTGGAGAAATAGGAACACTTTTACACTGTTAGTGGGATTGTAAACTAGTTCAACCATTATGGAAAACAGTATGGCGTTTCCTCAAGGATCCAGAACTAGAAGTACCATATGACCCAGCCATCCCATTACTGGGTGTATACCCAAAGGATTATAAATCATGCTGCTATAAAGACACACGCACACGTATGTTCATTGTGGCACTATTCACAATAGCAAAGACTTGGAACCAACCCAGATGTCCATCAGTGACAGACTGGATTAAGAAAATGTGGCACATATACACCATGGAATACTATGCAGCCATAAAAAAGGATGAGTTTGTGTCCTTTGTAGGGACATGGATGCAGCTGGAAACCATCATTCTCAGCAAACTATCGCAAGAACAGAAAACCAAACACCACATGTTCTCACTCATAGGTGGGAACTGAACAATGAGATCACTTGGACTCGGGAAGGGGAACATCACACACCGGGGCCTATCACGGGGAGGGGGGACGGGGGAGGGATTGCATTGGGAGTTATACCTGATGTAAATGACGAGTTGATGGGTGCTGACCAGTTGATGGGTGCAGCACACCAACATGGCACAAGTATACATACGTAACAAACCTGCACGTTATGCACATGCACCCTAGAACTTAAAGTATAATAAAAAAATAAAAAATTTAAAAAATTAAAAATAAATAAATTAATTAATTTTTTTTAAAAAAGGAAATGTATGTAGCACAGAAAGAAACCAATATTTGAGTACCTACTTTATGCCAGGCTCTTTAAGCATGTTATATTTAAACTTTACCACATAGCTGTAATAGTGGTTATTATTACCTCATTTTAAAGATTAAGAAAGATACTTAGGAGTTAGATGACAATTAGAAAAAGCCCAGGGGTTTAAACTTTGTTCTATTTAAATCTGAAATCTATTATCTTTGTTCTATACTATACCTTCCTGTATACCTGAAAGTGAAACAGGTTCATTTATATTCACCATCTAGGACAGTGGTTCTCAAAGTGTGGTTCATCATCATTATCACCTGGGAACTTATTAGAGATATAAATTTGTGGGACTCATCTTAGATGCTATATCAGAATTGCAGGTAGTAGAACCCAGCAATATCTATATTAACGAGTCCTTAACGTGATTCTTTACCATTCCTTCTGGCGAAAGGTTCTTAAAATTCTTCCAGTGGTGGGAGACCTAGAAATCAATATGCTCTTTGTAGAAAATGAGATACTGACTTATACAACTTAAGAATAGATTTTTTTTTTTTTTTTTTTTGAGACAAAGTTTTGCTGTGTCGCCCAGATTGGAGTGCAGTGGGGCGATATCAGCTCACTGCAACCTCCGCCTCCTGGGTTCAAGCAATTCTCCTGCCTCAGCCTCCCAAGTAGCTGGGATTACAGGTGCCCACCACCATACATGGTTAATTTTTGTATTTTTAGTAGAGATGGGCTTTGCCATGTTGGTCAATCAGGTCTGGAACTCTGGACCTCAGGTGATCCGTCCGCCTTGGCCTCCCAAAGTGCTGGGATTACAGGTGTGAGCCACCATTCTTAAGAAGTTTTAAAGTATTTGAGCTAAATTAGCTACCATCTTATAAATTCTGGTTGAAATAAGTGATTGCGGATATTGCACAAGAAAACAACACACATAGGAGAACCTAAAATTAAGAATCCGTATTTATTAATATTATATTTTTTGTGAATTGGTAAAAGATAACTGTTCTTCAATTTTTACACAGTATTCTTGGGTCATTATGGGATTATATGGATAAGAGCTTTTTCTTACTCTCTTTTGTGAAGCTTGCTATAATTGGTATGATCTTCCTTATATCATAGTATTGAGAACTGAAATTCTAGTTCAAGGTTAGGTGAAATAGACAGAACTAATTAATTCAAGATGATCTGGTTTAGGAAAATGTATTTATTTATATAGGTAAGCAGAACTCAGAGTTCTACATTAAAATTTGGAGACAAAGCTTTGACTATTAAAGTATTATTTTGCTTTGTCTGCCTTCCTATTTATGAATCATGGGAAGCTTATGGAGTCTAGAAGAAGTAGTTAAGAATAAAATTTCGCTTTTTTTGGATTCTCTGATCTAAATATAATCACTGTGTCACCCCAACTGCTGACAAATACAAGGGACATGGTAAATAGGGTTTTTTCAGCAATCATACTGGTCATAAGTTACTTAAGACAGACCGATACTTATTTAACTGAACATTTCAGTTTGCTGAAACTTTTGTTTACAATATGCTGTCTTGCAGACACTGTAATAAGCAATCCATATTATTCAGGCCCTCTCTCATTCATTATTTGAGATGGGTACGGTGATAAATTAGTCATCTAAAATATTGGCCCACTTAAAAATGTGAATTGGTCTCAAATCAAAATTCTGAACAGTAATAGAAATTTGCCTCTCCTTTTTTCACATGGCAATATATGCATTAATTTTAATTTTAAAAACAACTTTGTAATGATACAGGGTACAGATTTTATGCCATGATAAGTTCTGTCTTAGAGAAAAGTTGCAGTCTTCCAACATCCCCAGTGCTACCAGGGTATGGGGAGTTGGACATATTACCTAGTGTGTTTGCACAGCCAGAATTAGTGACTATGATGACAAAAGAGGTTTTGAAGTTTCTGTGCAAGGATAGGAAAAAATGCTTGGGAGAAGAAAACATTAATGGGGCAGAAATACGCAGCCAACCTTGAGATCCTCCAGACCTGTATATCAAATGGTGATTTTATTCTCACAGAGCAGTTAGAAAAATGTTCTTCTGATTCAGTTATGTCAGGAGAATAGTTGGAGAGCTCAATTTGCAATTTTTGTTAATTTATAGGATATATATATATATGGTGTAACAAAATATATTGTATAGTTTTAGAAAAACCCTGGGATTTTTGAGGAAGACTTGGACTTTTTGTTTATTTTGTTGTGCTTTTAAGATGATGAAGATTCTGTGCAGGGCCGATAGCTCATTGATCTCCATTTAGCTTCTGTTTGGTGTTACATTTTTTACTTTATAAATTTGCAGATGGAAGCAGGGTGAAGTTGGAACACTGTCTAAGCATAACAGATCAGTGACAGAGCCTCCTGGCTTTATGTCTGAACCTCAAACCGCTAGACTATGTTTTCCATATGTATTTGATCTTACCAAGTTAATTTTCTGCTGAGAAAAAAAGTTATCTAGTATTCAAGTTGGAAAGTTAATATCCCAATTTATTGTATCCTATTGAGAATTAGATACATTCCAGACTTACAGCATTCTATTTTGATTATTTTGGAGTTAAAACTAAATTGTAAAATATGCCTAGTCTCACAACTGAAAGTCAGATGGACTGATTACTTTTTTTAGACTTACTAATCTTTAGGTAGCAGTTTATCAATGCAATTTCCATTTCAAAACATCTGAATCTGAGGCAAATACATTCTTAAATTTAGCATGGATAGGTGTCCTTTCAGGCTAAAACATGGATGCCCAGTACTGAAATGTGTTATTTCCTTTTTTCAATTCCAGAAACTTGTATTTTTCATCCTTTTTGCTCTGTTAAATATTGTGGTATTTTTTACAAAACATCAAAATTTAGTAAGTGATAAGTGTCAAAAGCCTCAAAGACACCAGCTCATCATTGGAAACACCCTCCCCAAATTCTGGAATTATAAACTAGTGAGTCTTTAAAAGTTATATACTAGTTGAGCCCTTTTGTCAAGTTATAAAGAAAAGTTTCTTTGAAGATAACACAGAATTATACACTTGTAATATTATCTGAGCATTAATCATTAGTAAGCATTTTATTTTTCCTCTCCATTTCTTAAATTACACAGTAGCTAACCATTAATATATTTCATCTGTATTTCCTCTCTCTTAACATTTTTACCTCAGGCTGATACCAAGTAAGGAATGTTTTAGACCAAAAGGAAAATTTCTGTGGGAATGATCAGGTTTTATAAGGTGAAAGAACATCTTGAACTCATAGAATGCAGAAATGTGTTTCCTCTCTTGGTTAGCTGACAGTATGGGTGTTTTGGCTTGTGGAGTGGCCCTTAGAAATATCATGGATCATGGATCTGAGGAAATAGCATGTGTGGTTTTAGTTATCACTTATACATGAATGACTTCCAAATCTATCTCAGCAACCTTGACCTCTCATTCTCTTTCCTGGTCTCTATTTCTTGCAATTCAAGTAACCTCTCTTCTTGGAAATGTTGCAGATACCTAAACGAGCTGATGAGTTGAGGCCAGTAGTAATCTCTCTCAACAATTTAGTCTAATTTACAGTTTTAGACAGATATTAACAAGATTATCGCCGGGCGCGGTGGCTCACGCCTGTAATCCCAGCACTTTGGGAGGCCGAGGCGGGCGGATCACAAGGTCAGGAGATCGAGACCACGGTGAAACCCCGTCTCTACTAAAAATACAAAAAATTAGCCGGGCGCGGTAGTGGGCGCCTGTAGTCCCAGCTACTCAGGAGGCTGAGGCAGGAGAATGGCGTGAACCCGGGAGGCGGAGTTTGCAGTGAGGCGAGGTCGCGCCACTGCACTCCAGCCTGGGGGACACAGCGAGACTCTGTCTCCAAAAAAAAACAAAAAAAAAAAACAAAAAAAACCAAGATTATCCTGTTACCCAGTATATCCTAATTTATTCCTGTTTCTTTCAGTAAGTAAAAGACTAGGAGAGTTGTATTTTCAGCAAATGAATATTTTTTTGTGGATAGCCATTGGGTGAACTTGAGCAATTTGTGTTTTCTTGACTGACTAAAAGATTTTACATTCTCTCAGGAGATGTGATTCTATTAGTGGTAGAGAATTTAATTATCTTTCGCTGTTGTACCATTGTGTGATATTATTTTATACATGTATTTTAACACCTTTTTAAAATACATACTTATTGAACATGCACATTACAGGCACTGATAGATAGAGGGAATCATAGTTGAATAAGCTAATACATACTCAAGATACAGTGGGAAAGACAAGCCTATATAGAAATAATTACCATAAAATCAAGACACCCTCCAGCTGTGTACTGTCAGAAATCAAGAAAGGGAGTTCATTTCTACCACAAGGGAGAGCCATTGAATGAGAAGCCATTAAGGATCTTTGCAAAAAATTATTGAAATGACAAACCATATGTGTCTGAATAAAGAAGGATGTCAAAAAGGGGCTGATTGGCTGGGGTAATAGATGAGCCTTAGAGAACAGGGACCCCAAGGTCTTGATGAGCTTAAAGAATGGGTCCTCAGGAATGAGGAACAGAGAAGTATAGGAGATAGTAGTTAAAAATTTGGCTGTTTTAAGTAAATATAGGTTAAGCAGTGTCTCATTGTGACAGACTGTCTGTATTTGGGAGTATTGGCTGGGGTTAGATGAAAGCCTGTGGCTGTGAACATATGAAGTCTTCCATTCTGCATAAGAATTAAATCCATGATCTTGGCCTCAGTATGTTTTAACCAACAGCTACAGATTATTTATGGATGATTTAATCATAAACAGTAAATTGCCTTTGAAAGATATCTGGAAAGGGATAAAAAATATACCTGGGATTATACCAATTGATAGATCTGAAGATTTATTAAGCCCTGTTGAAAATCCAAATACAACCAAGTTGACTCAAACCTAGAAACTGTCAGCATCTTTTTTGTTGATGGTGGTGGTGGTGGTGATGATAGTGTTTTTCTCTTTTAGATTTTAAGCTTACTTTCCCAAGATTTATGACTTTTGTAGGTCTCTTTTGGTCTCACCAATGTTGTAAATAAATTTTTATGTTGTATTTTTCTTTGAAGACAAAGGAAAGAATGAATAATTCTTATCTACTTAGTTAATTGCTTATAATTATCAGTTTGTAAATCTGTCCTTCTAAGTATACTGTAGGCTTGTTGATAGTGCAGATCAGTTCTTCCTCTTGGTAATTGTGGGCCCAGAAATTCAGTAACAAACAAATAGCCACTCATTGTTATGTTTGAATATAAATGAAAATGTCATCAAATGTCATCTTGCTTTATTGGGAGTTATCAATTATATTATTTTGAAAGCTACCTTTGGTCTTATCTGTATTTATAATCACTAGGGATTCTTAATGTCCAATTGTTCAGGACAATGATGAGAAAGTAAACGCTAGCCACCCAGGCCCTGAAGTAACAATAGTTACTGAAAAATGTCAAAAGGAGTAGAATATTTTTTGATTTGAAGTATAATTTTACATTGTCTTGGTTACTGATGGGTTTGTGTTTTAAACAAGATTCTCCCTTGGGAATTGTGTAGGATAAAGTCCTGTTGTCCCCTGTCAATATCTTGTTTATTTAACTGTGTGAATCCAATTCTCTTAATCCTAAATCTTCTTTTAGTGTCCATGTTCAATTAAACTGTAACATGTTAACTACTACTAGACATATGATAGTTTCACTTTGCTGTTGCATTAGCTACTTAAAAAATTTCATGACCCAAGTTATTGGTAGTATTAAAGAATATAACTTAAAAAGCTAGTAAGTACACAAAATTCTGCAAATACTGATTTGTTCTCATGATATAAAATAACATTTTTTGTTCTTTATACCTTACATTTTAGAACAAATTAAAAAATTGAATTCTGAGAGTATAAAAGGGCAGAGAAGCAAATCAGATTGTAATTGACATGTACTCTCAAGTAATAGCTACGAAAGGGTATGTCATTTATATGTTTGAATTTTAAAAAATTATTTTGGTATGCATGTTCAGCTCATTTTTAACATGAATGTGCTTTTCGATATGTAAATCTAACGTCTAATATCTCACAATTAACAAAAGCACAGTATAGAGAGTAGAAAATGCAGTCTATGTGTTCAGTAGTTTCAGAACTTGTTCAGTGGGAAAATCACTTTAAAGGTTTGGCTTTAATTTCATGAGAAAGGCATCTATATTGAAGTAGTATGCAGCTGAGGTCCTCTAGTGTCACAGCTGCATATGGCACCAGTTTTTTGTGAATTGTGTGAGAAACAGACAAGAACAAGAGAAGCTACTCTAAAATTGACTTGTAGAGCCAAATGAGTTCATAAAACTAGGTTTACATTTTTGCTAATCTCAGGGAATGTTTCTCTTTGTTTTTAAGGGGGAAGATTTTGTTTTCTTTCATATGCACATATTTATCAATGTAATTGTGCTTTTACATAAAATCCTTGCCTCTATAACTCTTGATAAGTTACAAATAATTTTTTTTAAGTTTGGGATATTGCCATTTATACAGTTAATTTCTTGAAGATGTTTATGAAAACTCTGTTTATCCTGAATTATACTTGTTTCACACATTCCCTATTTGTTTAAGACTCAGTGATATGGCACTTTAATATGGGATAAATTATTTGATAAAAAGGAATAGTTTACAGTCAATTTAAGTAGCATTCTTTATAAATAGTAACCCAATAACCCTCATTGCTTCTTTTTTACGCACATTATGGGTAATATCAGCTTACTCCTTTACTTCAAAATATGACTGACAACCAGGGACTGGATTACCAGGTGTTTGAGGCAAAAAAAAAAAAAAAAAAAATAGTTCAAGAAAAACAGAGCCTGGAGATGGGGTGGAGAGAGGGTACTCACCACAGAGGAAATGAAGATAACACTCTTTTTTCCAGAATTAAAAGAGGTCTAATTCTTCTCAGAGAGACTCAAAGGAATGATATATCCATAACCAAAGAACAGTATCTATTGACAAGGAGCAGCTAGGGGACATAATAGAAATCCTGGAAATTAATGGTTTAGATTTCTCTCTCTCTCTCTCTGTCTCTCTCTCTCTCTCTTTTGATCTCTCTCTACTGGAATTAAGTTATATAATAGGACTAAAGACTACGCTCTTAAAACAGAAAGTTAATACAACAGGATGACTGTAGTCAATAATAATTGTACATCTTAAAATAACTGAAAGTACAATTGAATTTTTTATAACCCAAAGGATAAATACTTGAGGGGAGGGACACCCCATTTTACATGCTGTGATTATTACTCATTTCATGCCTGTATCCAAACTCATGTACCTCATAAATATATATATACTTACTATGTACTCAAAAAATTAAATTAAAAAAAATAGTTCCAGTTATCATCTGCCTACTAAGAGTTCCAACTTAGAGAAAAAAAAGTAAATAGTGAAAGATGTAACAAATCGAATTTTCCTTGTTAATGTTTCTGTGTTAATGGAACATGTGAGTCTGTAAATTAAAAGGGCATGCTTAATGCTGACTGGCACAAACATACCCACATTAGACATATTGGGCTGAAATTTTATAACTCTAGGGATAAAGTAAAAATAATCCTCAATACTTCCCAGGAAAGAGTAACAGGATGTCTACAACAAAGTTGGAATCAGACTGATAGTAGCCTTCTCGCCATTAATAAAGAATGCTGTAAGACAATGGAGTAATTCTTTCCAAGTTTAAAGGCAAGAATAAGATATTTTCAGATGCGCTGTGCATGAAAATATCCTACTCATGCTCCCTGTATGAAACAATTTCTCAAGATGTCTTATAGCTAAACAAAAAAGAAATTTAAAAATAGTATGATATATAAAAATTATAGTAGCTGATGATAATGTTCATAAATAGAGTTATAAAATTATGGTATCTATTAAATCTTGATGACTGAGACATTTTCTCTTGACAGCTAGGGTTTAAGTGGCCTAGGTTTGTATTTCCTTCTGTGCTTAGTTCTACAGTAAATATTTATTAATCATTATTATCATGTGGCAATGTGCCAGTCACTTCCCATCTTTCTCAGAGTAAAAGTCCAAAGGTCTTACAGTGGCCTAAAGGGCCTTTCGTCATCTGAGTCATCTGACTCTTAGCTACCTCTCTGAGCTTATCTCCTGTCACTTTATTCTTTGCTCATTCTACTGCATGCACTGAATACACTTTTGTGAGCTGCTGACTTTATACCAGTTCAGGAGTTGCTTGCTGTGACCTCTGCCTGAATCGTACATTTTCTAGAGACTTACCTGTCTTTTTCACTTCTTTTAGATTTCTATGTAAGTGTCACCTTCCCAGTGAGGCCTTCCCTGAACACATTATCTGTCTTCCCTACTTTATTTTTTTCTTCATTTAATCACTACACATCACGTTATCTATTTACTTATTTGTTTCACCTTCCAGCAAGGAGTGTAGGTTTCCTTTATCCCACTTATAATTTGATAGTCTAAAAACAATGTAACGAATGCAGATAAGGAATTGGGGAAGAAAAATGGAGAAGTTGTGAAATATGTCAACTGTATCCTCTTGCAGAGTGAAGAGTTACTTATATTAAGTAAAAGTCTTACCACCAGAAGAATCAAAAACTAACTGCTGATGATTATTTGATAATGTAAAATAAAATTTGATAATGTAAAACAATGTAACTAATAAAAAGGAGTTGAGGAAGAAAATAGAAAAGTTGTGAAAATACGTCAACTATATCCTCTTGCATAGTGAAGAGTTAGTAAGTAAGTAAAAATCTAATCACCAGAAGAATTGAAAACAAAAACTGCTGATTCCCTCTGGAAAGTCAAACTAGGATCATAGAGGCAAATTTTAGCTTTGGTCTCTGGTTATTTCTTTTGGTTTTAATTTAGGAGAGAGAATCAGGTTGCAACAATTATTTTTGTAAAAATTTTATTCAATTTAGTGTTTTTTAAAGTCAGGTTTATTAAGGTATAATACCTTAATGTTTACCCGTTTAGTGTAAACTTTAATGAGTTTGATAAACAAAGTTATGTAACCGTCATCAAAATCAAGGATAGAACAGTTCCCTCATGCCACAAAATTTTCTCATACTCTTTTGTAGTCCACCTGCCCCCCACCCAAGCCCATGGCAATCTGTTAGTCCATTTTTTAACTTTTAACCTATGTCTTTTATTTAGTGTAGGTTTCTCATAGACTGAGTATAGCTGAGTTTAGATTCTTATCAAATCTGACAATCCTTATGACTTAATTGGTGAGTTGAGACCATTTGTACTTAATGTAACTATTGCTATATCTGGATTAAAATCTGTTATTCATTTTCTATTTGTTCTGTTCTTTTTTCCTTTTATTCTGCCTGTTTGTGGATTGAATATTTTTTTATGATTCCATTTTAGCTCTACTATTGGTTTTAAAAATTATGTTTAGTGGCTATCTGCAAACACGAATTTAATTTTAGAAAAATTTAAAAAATGGATAGAAAGGAAAATCTATACCAAAATGTTAATATTGTAGGTATGAGGAAATTTTCCATATGAACAATTTTTGATTAAAACATTAGAGGATAATTAATAAAGCTAGGTTAATTTCTATGTGAGTATTACATTTGTCATACTCTTTTCTGAGATTTGAACTTTTCAAAAAGAAAAGAAATGTTGACAGGAAAAAGTTTTAATGCAGACACCAATGTCTGCAAATGAACAATCCATACTTTATAAAGATGTAATGATAAAAATTAAAACATGTTCCAAATACGACTGCCAAGTAGCAGTATTTAACCAAATACAGTGCCTGTTTCCTGGTAATTTACATGAATAGACTTGCAAATTGGAAAAAACATTAGGGAGATGGATGGTGAGAGAGAGGAGGGAAAAACTGGAGGATGTATGTGTGAAGGATGATCTGTACATAATAGGATAAGAATTAAAGAGAAATGTTTGCTAAATCATAAATGACCAGAGATTGCTTTATAGGTTGAATATGGAAAATAAGCTAGTGTTGTATACCATATAATATATTGTTACTACTTTTTTTGAGGGGCTTAGGTATTTTGTATTGAGCAAAATAGTTGTTAGTGACTTAGTTCTGCCATATACCTGAAACTTAACCTGATAATTTGGCAAAGCCAACCTGCTATAGGTTAGTTGCACTCACCATCAAAATTAAAGCCTTTTCCTGGAAGGACCAAATACTGCTATTACAGTAGCCTTTAGGAAACTGTAGGATCTTTGTCAGATGAATTCTGTTATAATCAGAAAATCTAAAATATGTAGAAGTAGATATTTTAGAAAATATATAGGTTCTATTTTCTCAGAATAAAAGAGGAGCAATAAAAAATAAAACTTTTTGAATATTTTCAGTAGGTCACATTTCACTTGTTGAAACAAGTTATTTATTTGCTTTGTAATTGAACTTTGACTTTTTGTTTTCTTTGTAGCTCTTCAACGGTTTTGTGCATAGCATTTGAGGTTCTTCAGGGCTTGCAGTATATGAACAAACATGGTATAGTACACAGGGCATTGTCTCCTCATAATATCCTGTTGGACCGAAAGGTAATTGTTAAATCATGTAATAAATATTTGTATATCGTTTGAAATTGGAAGCAACTGGGATCAGGGCTACTCAATCAGAAGAACAATAGAATCAGAATATGTTTTAAGAATACTCATAATGAAAAGACTATATGAAAGTGATTGTGGTTTTTGAAAAAAGAATCCTTAAATTATTTAATCTATATATCTTTCACATGGATTATTTTCCCCACAAGACTCATTTTCTAACTTTATGGTTTTTTTCATTTTACTCTTATTTCTAAAGCCTTGTGGCTTCCCAGTATACTCCTCCTCTTAATTTATTTTCGTTTTTAAGAAAACGGCTCTTTTTGCTAGAATGTTATTCATATAAACCAACTGCATTGTGTTTTCTCTGTTTTTCTTCTGCCTTCTTTCCTCTTCTATTTATCTCCTTATTTACCAGCTGTTCATACCTACCTCCTTTTACTATTGAAGTGCTGTTTCTCTACTGGAAATCTTATGGGGCATTAAGAAGAAGCTTGTAAACTCTTCAGAGAGAATTATGGTATCAAGGTTGTATATTTTCAGGAATAATTGTAATTTTATTCCTTTTCATAAAATATATAAAAACATATTGGAGGAAATTTTTTCATGGGCATTATTTACTGTATTAGTAGGATTATCCTTGTTCTCTGGTTCTTTTCCCAAATCAATACTTGGGAGGCTGAGATGAGAACATTGCTTGAGCCCAGGAGTTTGAGGCTGCAGTGAGCTATGATCACACCACTGCACTCCAGCCTGGGTGACAGAGTGAGACCCTGTCTCTAAAAAACAAACACACAAACACAAACACAGAAAAGTGTACTCATTAATTTTAGATTTATGGCAGTAAAGAATCATTGCCGTATCAATCTAAGCTGTTTTTAAATATAAATATTTTATAATGCTTGGAAATAATGTTCGTGAGAAGACAAACCAATTTTAAGATCAACTTAATATTTTAAAGCCTTATAGATTAAAAGGGAAAAAAACTTAAAAGATATGAAATTATATTTATCATTTATTAAGAGCCTTATACTTATGATAGTTATTTTTGTTCTCAAACAATATAAAAAATCATTGGAAATCTAGCAGATTCACCAAAATCTTGATGAGTTTTGAACTGATATTTTCAAGTTAAGTTTTCCTATTTCACAGTTAAATTATAAATATAAATGGACTTGCAACTCCATGGAGAAAAATTTGCTCTGTGAAACTTACCATAAACCATTCTAACCAAAGTTTCAAGACAGATGAGAACATTTTTGCCTCTTTGTTTTGTGAAATAACTAGACAATGTAACAGCAAAAATATTAAAGAAACATGTCATTTGTCATTTTGAGATATATATGTGTACATATGCATATATACATATTTAATGAGTCTAAAGCAGACTATTGGCAGATAGTTTTTTATAAAATTGTGTTTTTTGTAAATCTTCTATAGTGGTATTTTGATAAAATATGGTTATATAATGGTTTCTTTAGGTATAAAATGTATAATAATTTTCCTTGCCCATTATAATAAAATATTTGATAGTGTTTTTTCTCTTTACTATTGTAGGGACATATTAAATTGGCTAAATTTGGACTTTATCACATGACAGCTCATGGTGATGATGTTGATTTCCCAATAGGGTAAGGATATGTTTTCCTCTATTTTGAGTTTCTTTTTAAATTTTGTAATCTTTGGTAATGTGTATATTTTGTTAATTATATTTGATATTCCTTTTTGACATGAAAACAGCTTTTTTAAAATTAATGCATCTCAATTTTCCATATACTTTTAAAATGAGTAGACAATGAGTTTTTCCCAGCATCCTATAGATCCTTGATGTTGATCATTCATTGAATTGACAGAGAGGCTAGCAGTATTGACATCCTTTACATTATAATATTTCCTAATTATCTGTATGTCATTCAGAATCAAATCAATTCAAGGCAAGAAGGATGACTAGATTCTCAATTAATGATAATGTGTGTGCATCAAGAGACTGAAAAACATCACTCACATTATTTTCAATTTAATGTTTTATGTTTAATTCCCTTTTCTCTAAGATATAATTATATATTAAGACTCAAGTTGAGTCATTGTGGATATTAGAGATAGAGATAAATTCCATACCTGAAAGTCTATGTTTAAGTTCAGAAAGGTTTATTTAATCACTTCTGTTATGGAATTGCAGATGTATGTTGCCATCCACAAAAGAAATGGAAGGTCGTTTCGTGCATATTCAAGTAGATGTTTTTTTTTTCTTTTTGATACGGAGTCTCACTCTGTCGCCCAGGCCGGAGTGCAGTGGCCAGATCTCAGCTCACTGCAAGCTCCACCTCCCAGGTTTACGCCATTCTCCTGCCTCAGCCTCCCGAGTAGCTGGGACTACAGGTGCCCGCCACCTCGCCTGGCTAGTTTTTTTTGTATTTTTTTAGTAGAGATGGGGTTTCACCGTGTTAGCCAGGGTGGTCTCAATCTCCTGACCTGGTGATCTGCCCGTCTCAGCCTCCCAAAGTGCTGGGATTACAGGCTGGAGCCACTGCGCCCGGCCTCAAGTAGATGTTTTTGATACAGATTTGTGTGTTATATTTGTGTGGCTACTTTTAGACATTTTCAGAATTATTTTCTTTTTTGAAGATTAAGTTGAGATTGTTTTAGATAAAATAGTTACAAAAATAGTATAAAGAATTCCTCTATACGTATCTTCATCAGTTTCTCCAAATGTTAACATTTCAGTACATTTGCTTTTTCTCTGTTTTCTTCTCTAAGCATATATGTGTGTATGTGTATAATGATTGTTTTTTATAATCACTTAAAAGTAATTAATGTTATGTAATAACACTTTACCTCTAAGTACTTCCATTTGTATTTTCTAAAAGAAGGACTTTGTTTTTTTACATGACCTCAGAACAGTTGTCAAAACAAGGAAACTAAACTTGATGCAGTACTATTATCTAACCTAGAGACCTTAATCATATTTTTTCAATTGTAGTGTGGCTGTTTTTGATAGTATCCATTTGTGTTTTCCTCTTTGGGCTTCCTAAAGTAAGTTTTATCACACCGTTACTGAGAATTGTGATATGAAGTCATGGAGTGTGTTTTTCAAACAGAATGTTACTTAAAAACTTAGTATAATTTTTTTAAAAGCCAGCCTCATATATAACTTGCCCTTTTTTCTTTATAACTCAAATTATAGGTTTCTTAACTAAACTTTTCATTAAGTTTATGGCTGTGTCTTATTATTAAGACATAGATAATAAACTTAAACTTTATTCAGTGAGGAAACATTTATTGAGCAATTTCTCTTCTGCCTGTTTGTTTTACAAAAATAAATAAGATAGTTTTCTCTCCTCAAGAAGCTCATTGTTTAGTGAGGGAATTTTCTGTTCTGATGGGCTACTTATTAAGGTACATAAATTCATAGTCTTACAGTTTTGTGTGTTGAAAACTTATAGGCAAAAACCAATTCTTGTTTCATAAGCATGAAAATGGTATTTTGCAAAGACAGTCTACAATTCCTTATTTGTTCAAAAAAGCCCTTTCGAATATGAAAGGGGTTTTTTTATTCAACTTATATTTGAATGTAAGTTTTTAGTGAGGCTCTAGCTCCTTTGTCATGTATGATAAATGCCTTTCAAAGTGACTTTTAAGTAGCTGTAGTACAAATGATTGCTGCTACTGCTTTTGTCTAAATCAATTTGTGTAAGAAAGAAATCCAAAAACTTAAAAATTACTTTAAGTTTTTTATTTTTATTTAAAGGTACTTTAGGTTTCAGTGATGAATCGAAGAAAGGAGGTGATTTTTCTTAAAGCATATCAAGTAAGAGCTACACTTGAATTTAAAATGCTTGGATAGAATTGGTCTTGTGTTACCATTTGGTCTGGCTTGCTTTGAAGTCTTAGACCCAAAGGGTCTTACCAGAAAATATCAAAGAGCAAAATGTGAAACATTAGCCAGGAAAAATAAAGTGATCAAACAGCTAAGGCATGAAAGAAAATATTTACACCAGAAGAAGCTTGCAGTTGATTCAAAAGACAAATATTAAGGAACAACAAAGTAAAATGTTACCATCTGTTTCAAAATACTGTAAAGAGTTGGAAATCGGGCATTCATTTCAGTTGGCCAGTAGCTTAATACCTTGTTAAAACATCAAACAGATGATGAAAGCCACTTTATTTACCTCATCAGTCATACTCACAGCAAAGTTCTGGTAATTGTCTTTGAGTGTTAAAATGCTATGATACAGAAGAGAAGGTTGTTGAAAAAAGATGACCTACATTAAATAATTCTAGGGCTTATTATTTTTTAATAGTTTTCCTATGATTAAAAGGGAAAGTAAAATATTTGAAACAAAGTTTATCTCTGTCCTGTCAGAAGTTTTTGATATAACAATGTACCTATAGTTTTGCTTGATTTTTCATTATTATCATTTTTCAGTTAGATGTGCTGGAAATCAGGAATAAAGATGAACACTGACTTCTGGATATATTTTGGTGATGATAAAAGTACACCATTGCATTTGTATTAAATTTTTCATTCTTATTAAATGTCTTTATAGATTCACTAACATTTATTACAGCTTTATGAGGTAGGCAGTAATATTCCAGTTTTACAGATGAAGAAACATAAATCACATATAGAACATGTGGTAGAACTGAAATTAGAACACAGGTATTATAACATCTAGTATAGTGCTGCTTCCACTAGACTTCAGCTGTTTCTAGAGGTATCACACATTCATTTAGAAGAGCAATATCATCATCTTAGGGTAAAATAACACAATACAAATTTGTATATGAGAGAAATACACAAGCAAATCATAAGAAGATACTGGTATCACATCATCATTCTATTAAAAAGAAAAAGGAGTTAAAAACCAAATTTACCCATTTGAATTTAAGTCATAATCCCTGACTTAATTGACTTGTATTTTGAAAGTAAATAAGTACTAGCATTGATAGTTTGAGGAGGTTGTAGAAAAGATAGGAAGAAAAACAGAAATAATATTTGAATGTCTACTTAATATACATTACATAGATGAAACATGTATTTAAATATATTTTGATTATAATCATCATTGTAAGAGGACATAATTTAACTGGTTTTAAAATCTAGATTGTGGGTGCTCATGAGTAAATCTGACAATAAATGAAGAAGGGGCATGCACATATATAATAAGTATGGCAAAATTTCACTCCATCTCTCGTCTAAAACTGTTCTTATTCCTTTTATTTCTAGGAACTGGGATTCAAATTTAGCAATTGCTCCTATGTGTAATTCTTATTTACTACCTGCTTTTTAAATTGTCATTTGTAAGGCCATCCTAATGGGCATTTTTGATAGGAATTTTTTTTTTTTAAGCAAAACTATACTGAGTATATCCTCTATTTAAGTCTCATTGGTAGTTGTAGAGGATTTATAAAAAGATACGCAAGTGCCCTCAGGTATATAGTTCTTTGTTTTCTAATTGAGATGGGAGGTTAAATTTTTGTACATGAAATATATAGTGTATAAAACAAACATGTATAGCATCATACCATGTATAGCTTTTATAAGATACAGAACAGGCAAAATGAGTACTTTATAGAATCAAATCAGGTATTGATGGCAGTGGCGGCCTGTTTGGAATGGGCACTACCACGATGCCGGCTGCAGCTGGGGAGGTGTTGCTGGGGCTGTCACTTCACAGAGCCTATAGGGGCCAGGAGCAGACAGGAGCCCCACCTTTCCAGGCACAGCTGCAGCTGCCCAAGTTGGTGCTGCAGACCTGGGCTTCCCGGTGCTCTTGGGGGCTGGAAGCAGACAGGAGCCCTGCTCTCCCAGGTGCAGCTGTAGGCTCAGAAATGTCTATTCCCACTGCCTGACCCCTCCCTGCTCCCTGTACCCACTCTGATCTTGGAGGGAGGTCGGGGCCAAGCCCAGGTGCTGTCGGACCCCGGCTGGGTGTGTGCACACTCGAGGCAGCACTGACACTCCAGCCCCCTGCTGCCTTGACCCCCTGTGGACTTTGGACACCAACAGGCGAGGGAGAGAGTCCGAAGAGGGGCTGAGGGCAGCTCAGCGCTGGCCTGCAGGCGCTTCTTGGCACAAATAGCCTGGGTACCATGAAGAGCGACAGGAGTCAGACAGGTTCCTGGGTAGAAGGGGGCAGGTCCCTGGTGAAGCCCTGCCTTCAAGCCGTTGAGGGACTGAAGCCTGGGAGACGGGCTGCCAGTCCCATGGACCTGAGTGGGAACTTGTGGTGCTTTTTCTGGGCCCACCCATGGCTGCCCATGGACCAATGGATGTGCACTTCTTCCCTCTGAGGACCATAACAACCCTGGACTCAGCCAGACTTGAGCAGATGATGGATGGCCAGCTGCAGAGAGCAACTACCCACCCCAGGGTCTTCTCTCTGCTGAGGGCTGAACACTCATAGGGACACCCCACCTGAGGGGAGAAGCTATCCACCCTAGGGTCTCCTCTCAGCTGAGGGCTGAACACTCATCGGGACACCCTGCCTGTGGAGAGGAAGTACCCACTGTGGGTCTCCTTAGGTGTTCTATAGCTGGATGAATCTCTTCAGCTTGCTCACCCTCCACTTGTCTGTGTACCTTATTTCTGGATGCAGGACAAGAATTTGGGACCTGCCAAATGGCAGAGCTAAAACAGCTATAACAAACAGGGCTGAAACAACCCCTTGCCTGCCACAATGCGGGTGGCAAGGCAAGAAGACAGAAGGAGAGAGGAGCTGCAGCCCTTTGGGGATCCCAGACCTGGGAGCTTTCTGAGCCAGGGCTATGACACTCTCTTTGGGGCTCTGCAGTTCCTGACATCTCCAAGTTTCCGTGCACAACCATGTTCCCTGGTGCCAGCCATGGAAGCTGCTTGCAACACACGTGGTCCAACCACAGCCTTGCAGGGAGCCAGCGCCGTGTGAGCACCTGGACCTGCCCGCTGTGCCACAGCCAGTATGCCTGGCTGTGCATGGTGACCAGACCCCACACTCACTCATAACCCCTTGCCACTCCATGCCTGGCTCTCCCTTGGCCAGCATGGCATCCAGGCCAGTAGCACAAGCTGAGCACAGCCTGCCAGTCCAAGTGGATGGAACGAGCCCAGTGGGTCCAAGCAAAACTCAGACAAAGGCACCACTGGCCACAGAAGTTTCCACCTGACAAAGTGACACCACAAAATCCCGTGATAGTATATGTTCCTTTATGGAAAAAATATAAATCTTTTTGAGAGACATTAAAGAAGACATAAATAAATATGGAGATACCATGTTTATAGATTGTTAGGGTCAGTATTGTTAAGATGTTAGTTCTCTACAACCTGTCTTTATATCTTATCTATTTTCAATAAAAATTCAACTGTATGTGAAAGAGAAAATACTTGGCAAGATAGTTTTAAAATGTATATAGAGAAGAACAAACACCCACAAAGAGCCCACATTTTCCCAAAGAGAAGCTAAAAGGTACGTATGTTTTGAGAGGTCTTAACAATTATCAGTAATTATTTAATAAAATACATTTTATGTGAAAATATTTTATTTAAAATAGTGTAATAGTATACTCTTAGGCAAATTGACCAAATGAACAGATGAAGGAGCCAAGAAACAAATCTCTGTACGTGTGGAGATTTGATTTAGTATACAGCTGGCACTGCAGACTAGTTGGGGAGAAAGAGGTTTCAATAAAGGGAACAGGGCTCAATTGCTTATTTATGTAGGAAAATAAGTTGTACTTTGTCTGACATCATATGAAAAATGAATTCTAGATGGATCAAGAAACTTAAATATAAAAGGCTAAACTGAAACTTTGAGAAAATTAACAGATTATTTTGACAAAATCATTAAGTATAAGGAAAAAAGTTTAATTCACCTGAAAAATAAGAACTTCTTATTCATAAACAGATACCATAAAGAGAAAGAAAAGACAAAACCACAAAGTGGTAGAAAATATTTCGAGTCATAATTACTGAAGAAGACATTAGTGTCTGGAATTAAAGAAAAAATGTGCAGTAAAAGATTATCATAGAAAGCCTAAGACTGCTATCCTTAGAAACTAAGTCCTGCTAGCAATGTTTGCCCTTGGCTGTTGCCTTGAAACTTGGATTGCAGAAATGTTCCCATGGATCCCTAACTGCTGAGGCTAGTTTACTGTGCTTGTAAACAACCAAAGTGGTTTATGCTGAACACTTGCTTTCCTTCTTGAGTTCTTGAATTTTTGTACATGCCAGGCAGAGAGTGCCTGTGTGACAAGTCCCAAATAAAATCCTTGGATTTTCAATGGGCTTCTCTGGCCAGAAACATCACATAACATTTGTTCTTCAAGATTGGAAAGAAGTTCAAAAAAAAAAAAAAAAGAAAGAAAAGAAAACTAAAGATACATCACATACATGGTGCTACATTTTTGTTGCTGGAAGAAGAATGTATTCTATGTGATCCCTGATAGGAGGGAGAGAGCATAAGGAAGCCTCTATATAGGTTCCTTGAGACTCCCTCTCTGTCTTTGTCCCTTGTGATTCAGCTATGCCCTTACTGTGTCACTGTAATAAATCTTACAAGACTTACTTGCTAAGTCTTGTAAGTCTTTGTAGTGAATTTTTAAACATGAAAGTGGTCTTGGGGACCCCAAAATAACTAGAGAAATAAGCAAAAGACTTGAATGGGCATATCACACAATAATAAACCCAAATGACTAATAAACATGTGAACATTTGCCTCAATGTCATTAATTTTCAAGGAAATGCAAAGTAAAACCACAATAGATTTTATATACCAGATTGTTAAACATTAAAAAGTCTGTCAAATATCAAGTGTTGGTGAAGAAGTAAAACAATAGGAATAGTCATTCACTGCTGGCAAGTGTATAGATTGGTATAACTCCTTTTGAAAAACATTTGGCATTGTTTAATGAAGTAGAAAGTGCACATATCCTATGGCTTAGAAGTTTGGTTCTAGGTTGTTAACATTGGGAACCTTTTGCAGATGTATGCCATACATGGCATTCTGTGCAATGTTGTTCATAATATTAATAATAAAAAGCAGGAAACAGCTTAAATGCCATTGCTATTTGAATGTATAAATTATGATATATTCGTATAATAGAAAAAAGAATTTAATGGATACAGCTTCATGCAACAATATAGATAATCTTGATTGAAAAAGCAAAAGAATACAGTCATCCTAATTCCAGTATTATAAAGTTCAGAGATATGCTTGACTAAACAGTACATTTTTTAGGGATACAAACATGGTAAAACCATCAGGAAATGGAAGAGAATGACAAACACAGAAATTCCAGGTATCTTCTCCTCTGGAGGAACAGGAATGGAGATACAATCAGGGAGAAGCACAAAGGGACTTTCAGTGATAATTTTATGTTCTTCACTTAAACTGCTTCTTGGTACATGGGTGTTCATTGAAGCTTTCTTCTTTATACCTTATCCATATTTAAGAGGCAGTGTTTTGCATTTATTCAATATTTGCTAAACCAGTTTTCAAAAGCCTTTTATGTCAGTGAAGTTGAGAGGAAATAGGCACTGTCATGTATTACTTATGACAATATAAATCAATATAACCTCTCCAAAGGGCAACTTGGTGTGATAAGTCAAAATTTAAAATGCACATACCGTATGATCTTGGAGTGCCACTTCTAAGAATATATCTGTCATTCATATGCATATACTTGTGGGATATGTAATAGTCATAATATATTCATCTCATTATTGGTAATAGCAAAAGAATGGAAGTTCCAAAATGTTTTTGTTTTGTCAAATTAAGAGCGTCAATGAAATTATTGGCAGTTTTCAAAAAGAATGAGAAAACTCTATACTTGTGTTTTTAAAGAACAATCTCTAAAATATACTTTAAGTGGAAAAAGGGTACATAGCAATATGTATAGTGTTTTACCATGTGGGGCAGAGTTGATGAGTGGACAAAGTTATATATACATAAATATGTCAGGGTGACAGGGGTATAGAGATAGGAGTTTTACTTTTCAATTTATATCTTTTTATAGCATTAACATTCTTACTACTAAAAGTAATAAATACTTTTTTTAAGAGATAAAATGCGCTTTAAATAGTAATTCAGTATTAAGGGAAGATAGGCAATAAGAGGGACGGAAAAACATTTGGAAGCCAGAGAGAAGCAAATAAAAGAGTTAATGCTGGAGGGAAACATGAGGGTTTTAAAACTGTTTGAGACTTGTGTATATTTACTCTTGATTCCTTGACATTGAAGGTCTGTATTATAATGGTTAGTTTAGAATGCTTTCTAGCAACAGTTGTTAATTTAATTGCATGGGACTTTTACATAGATCTTACCACACTGATTGTAAAAATGTACTATTGCTTCTTTCCCTGTTGTAATTATTCATTATTTTAATGTGTCATTACAGGTATCCCTCATACTTGGCCCCTGAGGTAATTGCACAGGGAATTTTCAAAACCACTGATCACATGCCAAGTAAAAAACCGTTGCCTTCTGGCCCCAAATCAGATGTATGGTCTCTTGGAATCATTTTATTTGAGCTTTGTGTGGTATGTATAAAGAAATATTAATATAATAAAAAGAAATTGTGCATTTATTGGAATAATCTTTTGGAGAGGAAAGTTAATAATAATATGTTTTTGCTGTACAAATTGATTACATATGAGGAGAAAAGGCTTAATTTGGCTTAATCATGTTTAATAATTAATTTCATATATTTTTTGGCATCTCTAGAAACATACTTTTACTAAGTGTGAATGTAAATGTTACCAGATGTGTATTATTTTGGTATCTCTGTAATGTGTATATTTTTACAAAGTTAAGATGTTTATATTAAGTTATATAAGATATATGGAGTACCATTAAAAGTTTAACAAGATATTGAAGTCAAAACCATGTTTTTGGAAGATTGATATGACAATAATGTAAGATTGAGAAGAATAGCAGTTTTTTTTCAATGATCTCTACCTGTAGTTCTGATTTGATAAATGTTTAAGAACATTTTTGCTTCTCTATTAAAAAAAATCAAAGCATCTCTCTTTTTTCTATAAACACCAGATAATCTTAAGCCTTTTCCTTCTAAGTTTATTTAAATGATCATATAAGCTTAATTTGTTTATGATAAGAGGAATATAATTATAGCCAACATTAGTGAAGCATTCTGTGTTATGTAACCCTCACCATAACCTGTGGTATATATACAGTTAATATTTTAATTTTACAGATGAGAAAAGTGAGACTTCAGATGGTTAAGTAGTTTGCCCAATTTATGTAACTATTTGGTGGTGGGAGAGTCCAATTTGGCACACATTCATTGCTCAACTCATAAATGCTGAAGGCATAAGTGTTTAACTCCAGACCTTATATCAAGGAGCCTCCTGAGACAGACTAATAAGGAAATAATTAAAATATAATGTGTGCATCTTAAAATATACCAGGTGCTGTAGGAGCATGAAGGATGGCTGTGTGAAGTTATTGTGGTAAGAGAGTGTTATGAAATTTTTTAATGGAGAAACAGGCTACCTGGATCATAATATTTAAGTAAGAATTAGCTTGGTAGATGAAAGGGTATAATCAGTCTTACCCAGGGGACATCTTGTTCTCAATAAAGTAAGACTCCATGTGGCCTGGAATACCTCTAGATATCCAGGTATGTGTTGATCTCAAAAGTGAACAATGCTTACATCAAACTAGAATATAATGACCCTTAGATGTATGAAATGTTTAAATGATACATATTATGCAACACTTTCTAAAATGTTATTTCACCTATAATTTTTCTTTAGTGGAGCTGACTTTAAAAATCCAATAAAACTTTTGGAGATAAATGGAGATGCCTGATAAAATCAGTTTCAGCTATAAGGGGAGAAAAATACCTTCCTAGAAGAAACGTGTAAATATTAACACAAATTTCTTTTCTCATTTTATTTAGGGAAGAAAATTATTTCAGAGCTTGGATATTTCTGAAAGACTAAAATTTTTGCTTACTTTGGGTAAGTGTCATATAATTGCTTATCTTTCAGATATAAATATAACTTAGTAACTGTTAGTAATCATGCACATTGAGGATATGTTCTTTTGAAATAGTGAGGACACTGAAATATACCCCTTTTACTCAAGTTGCTAATGATCAGTGGTAATGATCAGCAGAACAGCATATGAGGTCCCTTCTAAAACATTACAGCAGAAATGTCTTTATTCTATGAGGAATTTTAACCTAGATGGAAATAATCTTAGCTTTATGATCTAGCCAAGTAAATTAACTTGTGAAATCAAAATATGAGAATATAAAATTGTATTTCTGTAGCAGTTTGCCTTCGGACAATGTATCTTAACTTTTGGGCTATCTTTCTATTTGATGAATCGTGTACAAATAACAACTCAAGAAGAATATTGATTTTTTCCATATAAAAGGCTCATACAAATTTTCATGTGTGTGGATCCAAACATGTATAATTCAAATTAATAAAAATTTATGTAATCTACTTTAGAGTGGAATTAATTAAGCACGTTTGGTAATTAAGGAGAGAAAAACAGTGATAGAACACTTTATGCAAAAGAGTGACAGATTAGTATCCAAGTTAAAAAGATTTACAAATAAGAATATATACAGAAAAGTATTAGTGAACATTAAATAATAATGAGTTATAAATAAATTTGCAAAAGTTTTACCAGGTTTACCACATTTAATTACAAAGATTGATACTACAGCTATTAAGAAGCCTTGGAGATTCTTAAATATGGTCTGTAATCTAAACTTATACTTTAAATTCCCAAATCAATGTAAGTACATTTTCCAAATTATGTATAATAAAAATAAATTAGTCTTGTAATCATAAAAACAAATCTATAAAGCCTTCTTAAAAAGCGCTGTTTATGTACAGTCATTTCTTGAAGAGGATTGGTTCTAGCACCCCCACATGTACCAAAATCCATGTGTACTGAAGTTCCACAGTCGGCCCCACAGAACCCATGTGTATGAAAAGTCGGTCCTCCATACATGCAGATTTCGCATCCACAAATACTGTATTTTCAACCCATGTTTGGTTGGAAACAATCCACAGATAAGTGGCCCTATGCAGTCTAAACCCATGTTGTTCAAGGGTCAACTATGTGTGTCTGCACGTATATATTTAGAGAGAGACAGAGAGAGCTAGAGTATCTTTACCTACCTTGTAAAGGAATTGCTCCTTTATCAAACTGTTTTAAGCTGATATCTTTCAGTGTCAGTTATTCAATTAGTATTTGTCTGAAGCTTTTCATTTTTATCAAAACTTGTAAAGAAATTTAACAAAATGATAAAGTTTTCAGTATTTTAAGTTCCAAAACTGCACTACTGCATTAAAACATTTTTGATCAGTTTATTTTCTGATTTGTTGGATAGATTAGAAAAGTAGCATTTATTCATATAGTTTTTCTGTTTTATAGACTGTGTAGATGACACTTTAATAGTTCTGGCTGAAGAGCATGGTTGTTTGGACATTATAAAGGTTTGTCATTAATCTGGGTCTTAGTCCATTTGTGCTGCTATAAAAAAATACCTGATATTGGGTAACTTATAAAGACAAAAATTTATTTTTCCACAGTTATTGAAACTAGGAAGTCCAAGTTCAAGGCACCAGTATGTTTGGTTTTCTGGTGAGGGCTGCAGTCTTCTGAGAGAGAAACACTGTCCTCACAAGGTGGAAGGGCAAGCTAGGCAATTGCTATGTGAAGTCTCACCTTTATAAGCCTCTTAATGCCATTCACCAGGGGAAGAGCCCTTGTGACCTAATCACTTCTTAAAGGCCTCACCTCTTAATATCATCACATTGGCCATTAAGTTTCAAAGTTCATTAAGCCTGAACTTTGGAGGGGACACAATCAAATCATAGCAATCTGTTCATGAAAATTTATTTTATGCACTTGGGATCCACTTGGAAGCTATTTTAAAGCAATGCTTATTTCTCTTTAAGTATTTGCTTTTTCACAGTGACAAAATTTGTATAAAGTACAAATAAAAACTTTTAACACATCAAAACCTTCTAGCTTAGCAAATGTTTGAATAAAGTATATTTCTAAAATTGATCATTTTAATTAATTATTTTCTCTATTTACCAGGAGCTTCCTGAAACTGTGATAGATCTTTTAAAGAAGTGCCTCACCTTCCATCCTTCTAAGAGGTTGATATTATTTAGAGATTGGGATTACATTGAGATCCTTTACACATAAGCAATTGATTTTTTTCATATTCATTTTAATATAATGGATTAAATAAAGATAATGTACATATGTAGTAGTATATAATTGACATCAGTATCATAACCATGAATGATGTAAGCTTTCGTTTTTTGTGAATAAATGAAAAAGTAATTAAAGTTAAACTATGGTCAGAAAACTGACATATACTAAAGAAGTTACTAGTTCATTTCCAAGCTTTTAAGTAGAATATCAACTAAGACTGTGGAATGTAGGTATTCCTAGACCTAATAATAACATCAGTGAAATGAGAATAAAAGTTTGTTATCAATATGTGTTATAGCAGTGAACTTGGATAAGTGGTGTGATAAACTAACAATTGTTGATAATAAAAAAGGATTTCTTAGAAGTTTCATTAATTGACTTTGACTTGATGATGTCACTACTAGTCATACAGCTATCCCTAAACTCCTTTAGTATATAATGTTTGAAAATAGTGTATATAAATTTGTCTTTAGAAAAACAACTTTATCAAGACATGTTAGAGAGAAATAGTAGTTTTGTGTGGATGTACCACATTAAGGGACAGGAAGAAAAGCCAAAAGGTATTATTATAATAGCTTGCATATTTATTATTTAATTAAGATATTCAGTAAAGCAGGTGAATGCTAGTCAGGCTAAAAGTAAACAATGCAAAAGCTTTTATGGAATGATATTTTTGATATATCATGAGGTAAAGTACAACATAAGTAAAAAAAAATCAGTATTTACTCACAGTTATTTGATTGTAATATAAAAGTATGCATCTAGACTCTGCAAAGGAAAGCTGTATTATTTTCTGTGCTAATGAGGTGTTTAAGACTTTCAACCAGTCTCTTGAATGTATGCCATTATTTTAGGAAATTTTTTATGACTTTCATTCATGCTCTGTATTTTAAATGTTCTCAAGGCCAACCCCAAGTGAATTAATGAAGGACAAAGTGTTCAGTGAGGTGTCACCTTTATATACCCCATTTACGAAACCTGCCAGTCTGTTTTCATCTTCTCTGAGATGTGCTGATTTAACTCTGCCTGAGGATATCAGTCAGTTGTGTAAAGGTAATGATAAATTAAAGCATAGAAAATGAGCCTTGTTTTTAAAGGAAGTTTCCTTATCCTACTTTCAGTTTTGAATTTATCAACAATATATATTAGTGGAATCATGGGAATTAAGAGACAATTCTGGAAGTGATTAAAATGTAACTGACTGACTGGGTGCGGTGGCTTATGCTTGTAATCCCAGCACTTTGGGAGGTCAAAGAGGGAGGATTGCTTGAGGCCAGGTGTTTGAGACCAGCCTGGTCAATGTAGAGATATCCTGTCTCTACAAAAAAAAAAAAAAAAAAAGACAACAAAACAACAACAACAAAAAACAAAGTATACACACACACACACACACACACACACACAAATATATATGTATATAGTTAGTCAGAGCCTAACTTGCTTGGATAATATCAGAGCCTAACTTGCTTGGATAATTATCAGAGCCTAACGGAACTGGTGAGGGGAAATAGCAAATTGCAGCTAGCTCTAGCCTTCTGTGTGGTGTTTAAGGTTAACAGAAGCATTCTATAGTCAATCCTGTGATTAGTTCTGAATCTTTAAGTGAGCCTGTGCCTCTAGCCTTTAGACAAGTGCTTCCTTGCCCTTAAGGAGTGGCTAGAATACACATAAACACACATACATTTGAGCTAACAGTTTATCCTTTATATTTAAGTTACTGATATTCTATATAATTTATTTATAACTGATCTCTAAAAATATTATTATTGATAAGAATTACATACCATTATGTTCTGCATGTTGAAGAGAATATCAGCTTTTAGACTTTCAATTCTTGTGTGAAGATTACAGCTCTTGGAACGTAAGGTTTAGTGACACGAGTAAGTTACCTTTATTCTGAAAAGTTTTCATGACTTAAGTCATGGCAGAAAATGGTTACTAAACATTCATTCAATTAAACATTTATTGAGTTCCTTTATGTGTCACATACTGTATCTTTTTTGTTTGTTTGTTTGTTTGTTTTGAGACTGAGTCTGGCTCTGTCGCCCAGGCTGGAGTGCAGTGGCCGGATCTCAGCTGACTGCAAGTGCCACCTCCCGGGTTTACGCCATTCTCCTGCCTCAGCCTCCCGAGTAGCTGGGACTACAGGCGCCCGCCACCTCGCCTGGCTAGGTTTTTTTTGTATTTTTAAGTAGAGACGGGCTTTCACCATGTTAGCCAGGGTGGTCTCGATCTCCTGACCTCGTGATCCGCCCGTCTCGGCCTCCCAAAGTGCTGGGATTACAGTCTTGAACCATCGCGCCTGGCCCACATACTGTATCTTTAAGTAACATTCATGCAAAAGGGGAAGGCAGACAGACATTTAGTTATACAATCACTATTATAAATGAAGGTCAATATGAATATAGCACAATGGCAGCATAGCAGGAGCACCTAATTGTGTATTTCTGTCTGGGACATCAAGGAAGACTTCAGAAAAAGCAGCCAGCCATTGCCTTGAGATAGGAGGGAAGGAACAATTTGTGTTGCTTGCCTCCCCATGTGCTATTTTCTACCCTTATTCCTTTTCCAATATAGAGTGTAAAATTTCCAATACTATGTATTCATTATAAAGAGTGAAAATTCCAGGTGTTTTTTTCTATGGGCAGTAAGTTTGTGAACTAGAGTTGGCTAATTGGATCTAAATGAAAGTACTGGGCATAAGGGCTACTTGTAGGGAAAAAACAAATTTTCTTGTCAAGAAAGTACTGCAGCATAAGTTCACCACTTTCTTCTCTTCTTAATGCAGGAAATGGTCTAGAATTTTGATAAGCATAGGCCCCTCCTATACATATGATTTTATTAGGAGAGATGAATAAATGTCTTTATTATATAAGCCACTTTTAGTAGTATATTATTTTCAGCTAGGAGCATTCAAATTATTACAAAAATTAAATCAGAATCTGCCAGTCATGGCATACCTCCAGGTAGGAGAAGGGAAACACCAAGCTCCAGCTCATTCTAGCCACTCCTTAAGGGCAAGGAAACACTTTGTCTAGAGTCACTGGCTCACTTAAAGATTGAGACCTAATCATAGGACTTACTACAGAATGCTTCTGTTCCCCACACCTTAACCACCACATAGAAAGCTAGAGCTGGCTGCACTTTGGTATTTCCCCTCTCCAGGTCAGTTAGGCTCTGACTAACCGGTTTATCTTGAAGGCTGACCGTGTTAAGAACAGTGCTCATCTTATTTCAGAATGGTTCCATTTCCTCTGCCACTACTGGAAACATAAGGGCATTTTCCTCCAATATTTACTGTGAGAACCGTGTCAATCTCCAGACTCACAAAAGTGTGCGGGTATCCCTTATGACTGGCTCCCCCTGGAGTTTTTGACTCTCAGAGTTGTCCACACTGAGCTCCAGTAATTTGTCAATTACAGTTTAGGTTTTCCAAACTTGGCACTGGTTCCTGAGGCACTACTCATGAATGTCTGTTCCAGAATGCTGTAACTCCCTGTATTCTGCTGTCTGTCTCCAGTCCTGGGGACAGAAGTTTGCCCTATGTCCTCACCTCTCTTACAGATCCAAGAATGGTTGATTTTTCAGTCTGTTCAGCTTTTTATTTGTTGTTAGGATGGAGTAGCAAATTTCAGCCTCCTTACTACTAACTGGAAACTGGAAGTCTGTTCTTCAGTGTTTATTTTTTTTTTTAGAATGGCAGCTATTACTGCCTGTTGACTTTTAATAAAGGTAGAAAATGTAATACAGTGATTCCTTAAATTTGCTTTTAATAGATATAAATAATGATTACCTGTCAGAAAGATCTATTGAAGAAGTTTATTACCTTTGGTGTTTGGCTGGAGGTGACTTGGAGAAAGAGCTTGTCAACAAGGAGATCATTCGATCCAAACCACCTATCTGCACACTCCCCAAGTAAGGAAAGAAACTTCTCTTGTAAATTTAAATAAATAAATAAACGATAATAATTATACTTATATGGTAATAATAAAAAAGAAAATTGGTTGTTTTTAAAATTTTTTTTGGTAGACATCCCAACTAAGTGATTATTGGAAGCAATTGAAATCAACACCTTGTTTGACTGGCCAGAGTTTCTAATTGCAGTTCCCATCACTTGTCTTTGATCTGTGATTTGCTTTGTGACCTATTTGAAGTGAAGTTAATACTATGGAATATCTTGCAATAATTGATGTTAATGAAAAATACACAAGTCACAATAGAATATTTAAGAGAGTTAACTGAAAACTAGTTAGTTTGCCTACTAAAAACATCTATGTTCTTTTTGCAAATATACTTGTAAATGTAAATGAACTGTGTGGTCTCACTGCATGTCCTAGAGATCATTACTGTGCTAGTGTGTTGCAAAAACATCTGCAAAACTGTATAAGAAGGTATCATGCTATAAGTTAGACTCCAAGTTAAATACCTCTACAACCTTGGGGCTAAGATTGTCATTAACATTGCTATTCATGTTTGTTCATAAAAATATGAACCTAAATTTCTTGAGCTTCTACTAATACTTTAAATTTTTAATTTTAGGCTTTGAGAGGCAAGGCAGGTGGATTGAGTGAGCCTAGGAGTTTGAGATCAGCCTGGGCAACATGGCAAAACCCTGCCTCTACAAAGAAAAAAATTAGCTGGACATGGTGTTGTGTGCCTGTAGTCCGAGCTACTCAGGCAGCTGCAGGTGGGAGAATCACCTGAGCCCAGAGAAGTTGAGGCTGCAGTAAGCCAAGATCATGCTACTGCACTTTAGCCTGAGCAAATGAGAGACCCTGTCTCAAAATAAAATAAAATAAAATTTTAATTTTTAGATTTCAAGACTTAGGTTTGATCATTATAGGCAACTGTAGAAGTAATCTGCTCATCATTTTTTTCTTTTCAAACTTCTGTATTGTTTGGATTGACTAGTTTATATATTTTTTCTCTTTTAATCTGATTTTTAAATGTTAACTTTGAGTATACCACTTATACATTGAATTAAGTAGAAAGTAAGAGGTAAGATTACGGAAATTGTAAGAAGAAATAGTTTAAAGGGCATATAGATTCTTAAAAGTAATTTATTGAAATTGTAAACAAATTTTACTCATTTATTATTTAATATCCTTTCTTCTATGAGGTTACTATCCAATATGCTTTTTTCTTTCTTCTTCCCTTTGTCTTTTTCCACTCGTATCAAGTTTCTCGGGAAAACATTGGGCTAATGTCAGGAGAGTACTGTTAGCATTGAAACTGCATGAACAAAGGGTTGTAAATGACAAAACTTTTGTTTTTCTGAAATTTTCTTATATTCATACCAACTCAAGAGTTATTTAAAAACGAGACTTGTTTGAAGAAATCTCAATACATTGTTTTATTAAACATCCAGTCGAAAGTTTAATTCTTTTTTAATGAAGGGATTGATGACTTAGAATAAACTTTGCTTTCTAGAAGAAACAATAAACTGGATTTTGTGTGCATATTATTTTTAAAAATTTCTTTTCAGTTTTCTCTTTGAGGATGGCGAAAGCTTTGGACAAGGTCGAGATAGAAGCTCACTTTTAGATGATACCACTGTGACATTATCATTATGCCAGCTAAGAAATGTAAGAATGATATTTTGACAGTTCTGCTTTAGTTTTTTTTTTTCTTTAATTAAAACCTTACAGATACACAAGATATTGTGTATGCCTCCTTGATTTCACAAAATATGGGAGAGCTTCTGTAAAATGTGTGCCCCAGAGTAAATTGCATCTGTACAACTTCAGCTGTATTACCTGAGTGTTCACAAAAATGATTTTATCAGTTTATCTTTTCGCCATCATTGGGTAACTATTCTCATTTCTTTATTTACCTGGTAATGCTTTCTTTTATCAAATTTTTAAAAATTGTTAATCTAATGATATGGAAAAGTATTTTGCTATAACACTAATTTTTAATTTCGTGATTATAGTGTAGTTGTAAGTCTTTTCATATATTTTATCACTTCGCCTACCTCTTTATGCATTACTAGTTCATATCTCTTGTCAGTTTTTCTTTTGAGTGATTTCTTATTGATTTGAGGAGTTTTAGAACTATATCCCTGATATCGTATCTTTGTGAGCTGTATGTCATGGAAATATATTCTCATCTGTAGCTCTTCCTTCAACTTTTGATTCTTTTATTGAATAGAATTCTAAATTTTTATCAGTATTTTCTTTTATAGTCAAATGTATTTTGATATATTTTTTCTTGTAACTTATTTAAAGTAATAGCAAGGTTATAAGTATATTTTATAATGTTTTTATATATTTCCTTTTAAAAATTTTAAATAATTGTTTCCCATTTAGTTCTTTAATCCACCTAGAATTTATTTTAGATTAAGTTGTAAGGAAGGTATCCAATATCATATTTCATTGATTAAAAAAATACCCCTTATGTCAGTACCATATAATTGAATAGTTTTCTCTTCACTTTTTTGATGTGCAATACCAACTTTTTCTATGTGCATGGATATGTCTCTGGGCCTTGGTATTCTAATTTGTTGGCCTGTGTTTCTAATTTTAGCAAATACCACATTGCCTTAATCTATAGTTTTATGTGAACTGTTGATATCTAGCAAAGGAAGACTTTCAGTTTTTTTGTCCTCAAAATGGAGTAGGAGCTTTTTAACATCTTCCTCTACTAGCTGATTTTTATTATCATCATAAAGACCTTCATAAAAAATTACAGGGTTTTGATTGACATTGCATTGAATTTATAGGTTAATTTGTAGAGAATTGATGTATTTAAAATGTAGGGTTTTATTTCTTGAACATGCCTAAATAAATATGTCATTTATTTGTCATATTTTATATAACAATTTTCTTTTTAATGTCTGTATATCAGTTATCAGATTTATTCCTAAGGTAATTTATTGTTGCTCTTGTAAATAGAATATATATGTGTGTGTGTGTGTGTGTGTGTGTGTGTGTGTGTGTATATATGTGTATGTGTGTATATATATGTATGAGTATGATTTTTTCCAATATTTTGTTATAAAAATTTTTAAACAGAAAAGTTGGGAAGCATTTACAGTGAACAAGTTACCGCCTAGATCAACCATTTGATATGGTCTATTAGCAAAATCAAGTTACACCTATTCATTGACCTATTATGTATAGCTGTTTTGTTCTACAGTGGCAAAATTGAGTAGTTGCAATAGAGACCACATGGCCCACAAAGCTAAAAATATTTGTTATATGTTCCTGCATAGAAACAGTTTGCTAATCTGTGACCTAGATTCTATAATTAACATTTTACATGCTTTACCACATGTCTATCTATCTTTCTAGTCATGCATCAATCCATCATATTTTTCGTTCTTGTGTTTCAAAGTAAAATGAAGACATTACTACAATTCAGCTTACACATTAGAGTTTGAGATTTGTTTATGGTTCTTTTCTAGGCAAAATTTTCATGTAGTAAAATGTACAAATCTTAAGTATACCAGTAGATGAGTTTAAAATATACATCAATAATATTTTTTCCTGTAGTAAAATGTACCAAATCTTAAGTATACCAGTAGATTATTTTTAAAAATACATCAGTAATATTTTTTTAAATACCATGTCAACTACTATTTTGTGCATGATTAGTAACACAATTGATTTTTTTATATGGATTTTGTGTCAGGCAACGTTGCTGAACTTATTCTTTTTTAAATAAGAATAGGACTCTACAGAGTCTCTGTGGTTTTCTTGGAAATGAAGGGAAAAACACTACCTTAATTCACTTCACTCACTTCATCTTTTGTAATTATTTTTGCTGAGCCTCTATAACACTATTGAATAGAAACAAATAGTGGGCATTCTTGTCTCATTTCTGGTTTTAAAAGGTTGCTTTTTATATTTCATAATTAAGTATGATATTTGTTGCATTGAGCTATAGACTTCTATTCTAAGTTATACGTTTTGTTATGAATGGGTGTTGAATTTCACTGAGTGTTTTCACGGTATCTATTGGGATGGTCATATGGTTTTTTATGTATTATGTTAATGGATTTAATTATATTGATGGGGTTTTTCAATGTTGAGCCATGTTTATATTTCTGGAATAAACCCAATCAGATCATGATTTCATTTTTCCTTTTTTATACATTTGTGTTTTGATTTTTCTAATATTTTGTTTAGAATGTTTGCATTTCTGTGTCTATTTGAGATGGGCCTGTGAGTTTCTTTTCTTTTACTGCAACATGCTAGTTTGGTGTCAGGGGTGTACTAGTCTCATAAGATAAATAAGAGAGTGTTGCCTTTTTTTTTTTTATTCTCTGAAAGACTTTATATGATTACATATATCTATTTCTTGAATGTTTCATGGGAGTTAGCTTTAAAACCATATTGTAATGGCTCCTTATCCCTATCTGGGTGTAATCATTACTTCAGTCTGCTTAATGGTTATAAGTTTACTCAGGCTGTTTATTTTGTTTTTAAATCATTTTCTAAAGTTATATGTTTCAAGGCCTTTAAGCTTGCTCTTCCCAGTGCCTCTAACACTCTTCCGCCGCTTCTATTTCCTTTCTTTCCATTCTCTGCTGAACCGTTACCTTTTGGTGGGCTTTTGTTGGCCATCCTTTATCAAATAGCAACGCCACACCTATCCCTTGTATTCTTTATCCTGGTTTTTTTTTTTTTCCTCCATTGTACTTCTCTTCATTTGATATATGTTTTCTTCCTATATGATAACTGAATGAAGGAATGAATCCTCTTATTATATAAAAGCCCTATTAATATTGTAGTAAAGTACAGGGGAGAAGTATTTTATAATCTTATGATTAAGTCCCAAATTTTAGTGAGCCTGTATTCCTGGGCTGTGACCTTCACAAGGTTTCTCAGCTTCTCCCACTCCTCTGCCCCAAGCTGAGACAGGAAAGCTAGAGGGACTAGAGTCGGGTATTTCTTTTCCCCTACGTCAAAGACTGGAGTGGACTGGAGTTGAATATTTCCTTCCCAAGTTGGCTAGATTTCTGCAAAACCCAAGTTAGTTAGGACCTGGCAGAAGAGTTTCCCTTTAAGGCAGACCTCTCTTAAGGAAAACAGAGTACCCTGGCTATATTTCAGGTTGGTTACTTTCCACCTCCCCCTGCAGGAAGTCAAGGGTATTTTTCTCAGATCTTCACCCTGAGAACCTGGTGGGACCTGTGAAGGTTAATCTCATGGAAGCAAGGAAGGCCTCCCTAAGGCTGGGCCTCTAGAAGTTTTTCTCTCTCATATTAGTCTGTGCTCAGCCTGCAAGTATAAATAAATACCTTTTAATTAATCTTAACAGGCTCCAGCAGTGGCTCTGTTCCTGGTAAACTGTGATTCCCTGTATTCGAGGGTCCCTCCAGTTTTTAGGACATCACAGTGCTCTGATTCTGATAGATGTGAGACAAGTTCTTGATTTTCAGTTTGTTCTGCATTTTTGTTGTTAGAGGAAGAATGATGCCTTCTAAGCTGTTTATATTTTGTATAAGAAAGTGGAAGTCCCAGCCTTTTTAATTTTAACTATTCATAGCCAAAGCTAAAATAGGTACCTATCCTTGTTTTCTGTCTAAGCTAGCAATTCCCCTAGTTTTTATTTACGTGGCTTTAGAAGGGTCTTCTCCATTCTGAAGGTCTGTTATGCAGGTTCCCAAACCTTTATCCCATTATGGCCTAAATCTCTAGACCACAGTTATTAACTCCTTTCTTCTAGGCCTGGTTTTATATCTGTTATCACAGCATTTTCCTTATGTTTTAAAGCTTAGCTAACCATTTAATATTTTACATGTTATGTAGTAGGACAGTATTAGAATCCATTGTCTACCATAATGCCATCAACAGAAAATTAAAATGTATAATTATTACTACTCAATACTCTGAATTTATAATCTCTTTGAAAGAAAGAATGTGGAAAGTAACAAAATAAGTAACAATACCATGCAGCAAACAATAAATTACATCCAAAATATCTGATTTCAGCTGATTTTGTTTTGCTCTTAATTTGTTTCTTCAATTTAAATATAATCCAAGTTAAATGAATGTAGGCTTCAAGTCTAAATGTCTCAATGCCTTTACAGTTCTGCTTGTGAAATTTAAAATACTTTTTTTCTGTAGTTATTAAGAAATATTAATTTGCTGATTCTTAAAATGATATGGAAACCAAATAATTTTTAGTGTTTTCGTTCACCTTTTAAAATTCCTAATGTGCAAAATTTTTGTTTAGAAAAGACAGACAAGATACTTATAGATAAAATCAATGACATTCAGGATACTGAAAACTAATCTTTAATAACAAGATATGTGTATTAATAATGCAGTAACACTTGGGAAAATTTAATTTCTTTACTTAAAATTTTAATATATGAAAGATATACCTAAAGGTTTACTAAAATAGGATAAGCGTATAGCACATTAATTTTTAGAGGAGAACCAGGCGTAAATTCAGTGTTTGCTGAATTCTTAGTGTTGAGTAAAAGATTTTTCTTCAGCTTTAACAATTCTGGGAATAACTCACATGGGTGCACAATGACTGATCAACAGAAGATCAGTGCTTGCTGCACACACAGCTTGAACTTCTATGTCAATCCCCATAGGAGCAAACATTCTGCCTTCAAGATGGAAGTTGAACAGCAGAGCAGTGGGCAAGATGGCATTAACTTTAATCACCTTGCTTAGAATGTGATTAACATTTTACTTTACTACTGCCTTCCTGCTTCTGATTTTGAAGAATACCTGTAATCCTGTCAGGGTTGTTATTTGGAACAACTATTAAAATAACTTTGTAAAAAAAATCATTAAGTAAACTCTGTCCATTGATTTATTAGCTATTTGAGTCATACATGTTCAAAGTATGATGTGAGAAATGTTTTGGAATCCTTTTTCTAGTACCTTTCTTTTTGACTTAGCTTATATTATGCCAAAGCAAAAATAAATCTAAGTTGTTCTTTCAATATGTACATGGCTATATAGTACCTCTTTTTAATCATCTTTCTTCATATAACTTAAAATTTTTTTCCCATTCATTAAGTTTTATACTAGTGCTAGTAATTCTGAGTTGTGTTTGGAAAATATATCATGATAGGTGTCTAACATTTATAAGTGATACCTATAGATAAGAAAAAAAAAAGAAAAGTTATTTTTCACAGCCAAACCTTAATCAGTAGAGGCATTGTATGCTTGCATGTTTATAAGAACTGATTTTTAGATTCTATTTTATACTTTTCTAGGTCCCTTTATAAATTCATAGTTGTTGTATTACTTGTCTTTTTAAACACAGATCAAAGTTTCTGCCCAATATCTTTATACATAAATATTGTCTTTAAATACACAGAGATTGAAAGATGTTGGTGGAGAAGCATTTTACCCATTACTTGAAGATGAGTGAGTATATATAGTCTCATTTTACATTTATTTTTCTTTCTATTTATATTAGATTTATAAGAATTTTATACATTTTCTTTGAAATGTGTTTCCTAAATAGAAAATAATAACCTGATACTTTGGTTTATTAAAATTTTGTGCTTTTTCTGAAATCACTGTCGGTAGAGTTAGGAAGAAAAAAGAAAATGTACCTTTTGTCCATTTTTTTTTTATTGCTTTTGTTCTCTTTTACAGCCAGTCTAATTTACCTCATTCAAACAGCAATAATGAGTTGTCTGCAGCTGCCACTCTCCCTTTAATCATCAGAGAGAAGGACACAGAGTACCAACTAAATAGAATTATTCTCTTTGACAGGCTGCTAAAGGTATGTATTCTAAAGTATAAAGTGTTAACAATAGCCCATATGGAATTCTTTTTTTTTTTAATTTTTTCGATAATTCTTAGGGAATCTTGAATAATAAGAAGGTTAATTTTTATGACCTATCTTGTCCTGTTAGCTTTCTTTAATTTTAAAAATGATACATGTTCTTAGTAAAATTAGAAAGTAAAAACAAGGTGTGGTAATATATGCAAAATCATGTTAGACAAAGGATTAATGTCCTTATTTTTTATTTTATTTTTTTATTATTATTATTCTTTAAGTTCTAGGGTACACGTGCATAACATGCAGGTTTGTTACATATGTATACTTGTGCCATGTTGGCGTGCTACACCCATCACCTCGTCAGCACCCATCAACTCGTCCTTTACATCCGGTATAACTCCCAGTGCAATCCCTCCCCCCTCCCCCGTCCCCATAATAGGCCCCGGTGTGTGATGTTCCCCTTCCCGCGTCCAAGTGATCTCATTGTTCAATTCCCACCTATGAGTGAGAACATGCGGCATTTGGTTTTCTGTTCTTGCGGTAATTTGCTGAGAATGATGGTTTCCAGCTGCATCCATGTCCCTACAAAGGACACAAACTCATCCTTTTTTATGGCTGCATAGTATTCCATGGTGTATATGTGTCACATTTTCTTAATCCAGTCTGTCACTGATGGACATTTGGGTTGATTCCAAGTCTTTGCTATCGTAAATAGTGCCACAATGAACATACGTGTGCATGTGTCTTTATAGCAGCATGATTTATAATCCTTTGGGTATATACCCAGTAATGGGATGCCTGGGTCATATGGTACTTCTAGTTCTAGATCCTTGAGGAATCGCCATACTGTTTTCCACAATGGTTGAACCAGTTTACTATCCCACCAACAGTGTAAAAGTGTTCCTATTTCTCCACATCCTCTCTAGCACCTGTTGTTTCCTGACTTTTTAATGATTGCCATTCTAACTAGTGTGAGATGGTATCTCATTGTGGTTTTGATTTGCATTTTTCTGATGGCCGGTGATGACGAGCATTTTTTCATGTGTCTGTTGGCTGTATGCATGTCTTCTTTTGAGAAATATCTGTTCATATCCCTTGCCCACTTTTTGATGGGGTTGTTTGTTTTTTTCTTGTAAATTTGTTTGAGTTCTTTGTAGGTTTTGGGTATTAGCCCTTTGTCAGATGAGTAGATTGCAAAAATTTTCTCCCATTCTGTAGGTTGCCTGTTCACTCTGATGGTAGTTTCTTTTGCTGTGCAGAAGCTCTTTAGTTTAATTAGATCCCATTTGTCAATTTTGGCTTTTGTTGCCGTTGCTTTTCGTGTTTTAGACATGAAGTCCTTGGCCATGCCTATGTCCTGAATGGTATTACCTAGGTTTTCTTCTAGGCTTTTTATGGTTTTAGGTCTAACATTTAAGTCTCTAATCCATCTTGAATTAATTTTTGTATAAGGAGTAAGGAAAGGATCCAGTTTGAGCTTTCTACTTATGGCTAGCCAATTTTCCCAGTACCATTTATTAAATAGGGAATCCTTTCCCCATTTCTTGTTTTTCTCAGGTTTATCAAAGATCAGATGGCTGTAGATGTGTGGTATTATTTCTGAGGACTCTGTTCTGTTCCATTGGTCTATATCTCTGTTTTGGTACCAGTACCATGCTGTTTTGGTTACTGTAGCCTTGTAGTATAGTTTGAAGTCAGGTAGCGTGATGCCTCCAGCTTTGTTCTTTTGACTTAGGATTGTCTTGGAGATGCGGGCTCTTTTTTGGTTCCATATGAACTTTAAAGCAGTTTTTTCCAATTCTGTGAAGAAACTCATTGGTAGCTTGATGGGGATGGCATTGAATCTATAAATTACCTTGGGCAGTATGGCCATTTTCACGATATTGATTCTTCCTATCCATGAGCATGGTATGTTCTTCCATTTGTTTATGTCCTCTTTTATCTCACTGAGCAGTGGTTTGTAGTTCTCCTTGAAGAGGTCCTTTACATCCCTTGTAAGTTGGATTCCTAGGTATTTTATTCTCTTTGAAGCAATTGTGAATGGAAGTTCATTCATAATTTGGCTCTCTGTTTGTCTGTTACTGGTGTATAAGAATCCTTTGATTTTTGCACATTAATTTTGTATCCTGAGACTTTGCTGAAGTTGCTTATCAGCTTAAGGAGATTTTGGGCTGACATGATGGGGTTTTCTAATATACAATCATGTCATCTGCAAAGAGGGACAATTTGACTTCTTCTTTTCCTAACTGAATACCCTTGATTTCTTTCTCTTGACTGATTGCCCTAGGAAGAACTTCCAACACTATGTTGAATAGGAGTGGTGAGAGAGGGCATCCCTGTCTTGTGCCAGTTTTCAAAGGGAATGCTTCCAGTTTTTGCCCATTCAGTATGATATTGGCTGTGGGTTTGTCATAAATAGCTCTTATTATTTTGAGATATGTTCCATCAATATCGAATTTATTGAGAGTTTTTAGCATGAAAGGCTGTTGAATTTTGTCAAAGACCTTTTCTGCATCTATTGAGATAATTATGTGGTTTTTGTCTTTGGTTCTGTTTATATACTGGATTACATTTATTGATTTGCATATCTTGGACCAGCCTTGCATCCCAGGGATGAAGCCCACTTGATCATGGTGGATAAGCTTTGTGGTGTGCTGCTGGATTTGGTTTGCCAGTATTTTATTGACGATTTTTGCATCGATGTTCATCAGGGATATTGGTCTAAAATTCTCTTTTTTTGTTGTGTCTCTGCCAGGCTTTGGTATCAGGATGATGTTGGCCTCATAAAATGAGTTAGGGAGGATTCCCTCTTTTTCTATTGATTGGAATAGTTTCAGAAGGAATGGTACCAGCTCCTCCTTGTACCTCTGGTAGAATTCAGCTGTGAATCCATCTGGTCCTGGACTTTTTTTGGTTGGTAGGCTATTAATTATTGCCTCAATTTCAGAGCCTGCTATTGGTCTATTCAGGAATTCTGCTTCTTCCTGGTTTAGTCTTGGGAGAGTGTAAGTGTCCAGGAAATTATCCATTTCTTCTAGATTTTCTAGTTTATTTGCGTAGAGGTGTTTATAGTATTCTCTGATGGTAGTTTGTGTTTCTGTGGGGTCGGTGGTGATATCCCCTTTATCGTTTTTTATTGCGTCTATTTGATTCTTCTCTCTTTTCTTCTCTATTATTCTTGCTAGCGGTCTATCAATTTTGTTGATTTTTTCAAAAAACCAACTCCTGGAATCATTGATTTTTTGGAGGGTTTTTTGTGTCTCTATCTCCTTCAGTTCTGCTCTGATCTTAGTTATTTCTTGCCTTCTGCTAGCTTTTGAATATGTTTGCTCTTGCTTCTCTAGTTCTTTCAATTGTGATGTTAGAGTGTCAATTTTAGATCTTTCCAGCTTTCTCTTGTGGCCATTTAGTGCTATAAATTTCCCTCTACACACTGCTTTAAATGTGTCCCAGAGATTCTGGTATGTTATGTCTTTAATGTCCTTATTTTTTAAAAGAAGACTTAAAAGTCAACAGGAAAAACATCAATATTGAAACAGAGAAATGGATAGAGTACATAATATAAATACAACTAGTAAATCTTTTCAAATTGTTCATCTTCACTAGGAATGAAAAAATATATGTAAATTAAAATCGGATTGATTTTCCATACCACATTCGCAAAGTGAGCACAGATGCAATGATATTGGAACTCTCTTTCTGTTGGAATAAATGTGAATGTACTGAAACATTTCGTAAAACAATTTGAATGCATATATCAAGAACCTTAACAACGTCTGTGTCCTTTGTCCTATTAATACTCTTCTAGAAAGTTCTCCTAAGACACAAATTCATAAAAGTACAAATTTATATGCAAAATGCAGAAGTACCCATAATAGTAGCTTACAGTGATTGAACACTTCTCTGTCACCACGTTTTTAACAGAGTGCTTTACCTGCATTGTCTTATTTAACCCGTATGAGGCTGGTACTATTATCCTTCATTTAAAATGACTCATTTTAAATCCCCCCAGAGCATCAAATAGAGAGGAAGGATTTAAAAATAGATAGAATCAGCTCCTCTTCTTAATTATATAATATAAATTTTGCAAGGTGTTAGGGATTCATTCTACTGCTTATTTATATGTATTAATAACACCAGACACAATAATTGCATGTACTTTGAAATTTATTGCAAGTCACTTAAGTTTTATCATGGGTATATTCAGAACTGTCTAGACTGAAAGATGGCACTAGGTAATTTGAGGCATTTTCATTTCTTTTTTGATATAGGCTTATCCATATAAAAAAAATCAAATCTGGAAAGAAGCAAGAATTGACATTCCTCCTCTTTTGAGAGGTTTAACCTGGGCTGCTCTTCTGGGAGTTGAGGTAAGGAAAAAAGAAAAGGTTAGAAGCTGATTAATTATGCTAAGAAAGGATGAAGAAGGAGAGTGCTTTCCAAATATGTATTTTTCCAGTTACTAGAAAATTATATAGTAAAATATAAGCATTAGAATATTTGGCAATTTTAAGTGGAAGGAACATAGGAAAACAATAGAAAAGAAAAATATAATTGAGGGTTTATTAGATTGTGCTATTTAATATTTCATTTAATGGTGGTCACAGAAAATGTTTTGATAATTACCAAGGAATATTTTAAGAATATATGTCAGTTACAAGTGGGTAGTCCTGCTTGTGAAGTATGCTTATTATAGAATATAATTATCTGTTTATAAATGGTTCTAAATTTGGAGAAATCTTTCAATCTAATCTGACATGTCAAAATCACTAACATAATTCAGTGGCTTTTGGCACGCCTGTTCCACCTGGAATGTGCTACCAAGAGAAATAGCTCCCATGTCTTCTATAACACTTTCTCTGTGGTTGTGAGGAAGGGAGAGGTGTCACAAATTGTGGTGGTCTGCAATACTAACAGAGAACTCCGATGACATCAATCATGACAACGGGCCAACTTCTAGCCAGATTTTTTTCATTTCTTGTCAATTTCTTTGTCATCTTGTCTTCTTATATTCTCTTATAGATAATTATCCTTGCTTTTTAAAGAATTCCAGTCAGGAATGATGGCACATGCCTGTGGTCCCAGCTTCTTGGAAAGCTGAAGCAGGAGGGTTACTTGAGCCCAGGAGTTCGAGGCTTCAGTGAACCTTGATTGTGCCACTGCACTCTACCCTGGATGATAGAACTAAACCCTGTCTCTAAAAAAAATATTTTAAAAAAATCCTCAACTATTTTTAATCCTTTTCAATTCTCTGTTTGAAGAATTTCCTTTCTTCATTCCTGATTCCCTTGATAAGAGTCTGCAAATACCTTTGAGTTTGGTTGGTTACTTTACAAGCATGCCAGTGGTTCAATATCATACAGTAATCATTAGACTTGTAGAACAATATAATGCTAAAGTCCAAGAGGACTTCAGGCATCAGGTTTTCCAACTCTCATTAAATGAATGTCTCAAAGAAGTTGATATAGCAGATATTGGAGTTTAAACCCTACTTCCTGGCTCTTTCTCTACCATGATAATAAGCCAGAATAATACTATTTTTTTCATGCTTGGTCCTATAGAACATGACCAAGATTTGTAGTCATTTATTCAGTTATTTTTAATTTTTAACAGTGTGTAACTGAAAATTGTAAATGACCTCTTTAGGCCCTAATGATTCTATCATGTAATTATAGACATAACATAACAAGGTTGTGTTATGTTGTAGGGGCTGGGAGGTCAGCCAAACATACTTACTAGCTAAGTAATTAATCCACAACATTCATGTTGTGGTATTTATAATTCAAGAGTTTGCCTCAGCATAATGGCAAATTGTGACTTATCGGAGACACTCATCATAGATTGTCAAAGACACAGAAAATTTCTCTTAAGATGAGTTCTACACTGGGTTTGAATGTGTTTATCTGTAGTTGGGTAGGTTTCCAAAGATAGATATTTATAAAAAATAGATTTTTCTATATTACTAGTTGTATTAAGGATATGATAAATTAATGTATCTTCTTTTATTTTTTGCAGGGAGCTATTCATGCCAAGTACGATGCAATTGATAAAGACACTCCAATTCCTACAGATAGACAAGTATGATTTAGATTTTCTTAAGCAACCTAAGATAATTCTGTCAAATATTTAAATTTTAGGAAGGAGCCTGAAGAAAGCCTCTTTCTCTCATGAATACAGACACACTGCTGCATACATACATTGTTAGAGAAACCAAAACTCTTATGCTTATAACTTAGAACAATACCTTAAAGGACTTTAAGGTCAAGTTACATTTTTAAAAATACTGTAGTTCTTCATCTGAAAAATTTGCCCTTCATTTGGACCAGACTATAAAGGAAAATATTTTTTTAAAGTATATTAACATATACCTTTCAAAAGAAATGGTCTGATTCTCCTGTTTAAGTATACATACAACGTCTTTAGTGTTTCCGTAAGATCAATTAAAAAATTCAAAAAATTAGGCACTTAAGAAGTTGGTCTGTTTTGAAATTTGTATTATGGCTTCTCCTTTTCCTTATTTAATGAATAAAGATTAAGGGTTTATTGCTGATTACACAATTACTGTTTCACCTTATTATTTTGCTATTTTAACAGATTGAAGTAGATATTCCTCGCTGTCATCAGTACGATGAACTGTTATCATCACCAGAAGGTCATGCAAAATTTAGGCGTGTATTAAAAGCCTGGGTAGTGTCTCATCCTGATCTTGTGTATTGGCAAGGTAACTTTTATAATCATTAAAACTCCTCTGGAGTATTAGGAGATTGTTGCATAACTGACATTTTAAAAAATTAAAATATTTAAACATCCTTGTCTTCGGAAAAAGTCAATATTGAAGCTCTGATTCATTTTTTGAGAGGTTTACATCCAAGCATTTTTTAAAATCTTTGTCTAAATCCTAGTAGATATCATTTAAAAACATAATATTTAATATGCAAGTTGATTAGCAAAGCAGAAAGGTATTTGGAGCTGTTATCATCTTTGTGGATACATGTTTTAAACGCCTATGCACACTGTTAAATCAGTTGGGGCTAGTTGAGATTCTTATAGTTAATGATTTCTAATTTATACTTACCATGGCTATTAGGACTTAAAAATAGGCTCTCATCCTAAAGTCCTCATTTTATTTGTCTTTTTTCCCCTTGTATCTTTAGTGGTTCATATCTTTTATTTTTAGCTTTGCCATTATTATTTTTGTGTTTGATAAAGACTGAGAAACCCATTCCAACCCTATTTTTGAATGTGTCGTTATAAGCGGCTATTTTTATATTTCAGTTCTCTATTTCTTACTGGCCATAGTTTAAATAAAGGTATTATTTTTCTTAGCTCTGTGTATTTCAGAGCTATTCTATATCCTCTTAACAGTTGTAGGTAGATTTATGTCCATTCTTTCAACATGACAATACATGCACATCATTATTATCAATAAAAGAAATGTCATATATTTGGAATTCACTTCACAATTTTTAAAGAATTTTTTTTCATAATCCCAAAGAAAAAGAACATAGGTGAAACTCCATTTCCTAGACGAGAAAGTATGTCAGAAGATATTAAGTAATTGCCAGAATTGTACACTTAGGGTCAGAGATGGGACAATATCCAAAGAATTGTAACTTTCTTCCATTTTTCTATTATTGTATTTCTCTTTTCGACTCATAATAATCTGGATAATAATAATAGCTGATTCATATTGGACACATACTGTGTGCTACACTATCACTTAATCCCCACAGTAAATCATGAGGTGACATATTTCTGGATGGATAATACTTCTAATGTTTAATCTACTTGGAGGTAATGCAAAGAACTGAATAAGGTATATATCTTCAGTTCTACTAGATTATATTTATTTGATTTCTTTCTCCCAACCCCTCTGCATTAGGTCTTGACTCACTCTGTGCTCCATTCCTGTATCTAAACTTCAATAATGAAGGTAAGCCTCTTTATCATTTAAATAATCATTGCACATAATATTCTAAAATATGTAATTCAGACATGAAAGGTTTTTGTTTTTGTTTTAAGGTTCTTTTTCTCTCCCTGGTAGATTTCTGTGAAATAATCTATTATAGACTCATTTTAGAGATATGAAGGATTAATTTATTACTGGAGAGTTTCATTTATGCTAAAGATATTACTAGAAATTTAGTGGAATTCGATTATTCTAAATTCCTTAGAGATTATTTTTTGTCTAAGTATACTTTCTAAAGAATTTTTAAAGAAATCAATTATGGCGGCACTTTTCCATAATCTTGTATCTCCAAAGCCTATAATCATTTTGGATACCTCTTCCTTAATGAAGACTTTTCTTATTCTCCTTCTTGAGCCCATAAAGCACTTTGTATTTATAAAAATTTATCTTGTGTCTGTCTTGTATTCTAATACTTATATATTAATGTAATATTTTTTGACAGCCTTTTTTCAATGGCAGGTTTTTTTTCCCTGCCTTTCTGCAATAACTTTATTATTGTAGGCTTTTCAATAAATACTAAATTCGAATAACTCCAATCCCTGAAATCACATGTAGAGTGTGTTACTATATATAGCTTGAATGTCTAGATGCCTTATCTGACCATCTCCCTATTTTCAGATTCTATCTATTTCATGACCAAATTTGCATCAATTTCTGGAATTAAGTAGAAATAGCATAATCCCAGAGAAATGAAATTTTACTCTTTGAATTATTTTTAAAATACTCTGTTCTCTGATATTCTCACTCATTAATCTAAACTAGAGTTTTTTACTATGTTTAGTTAGGCATAGCCAATTATCACTCATACTGACCCAAGCGTAGTCAGGGGTCTGTGTTTGAAAATGTGAATTATAACACTATTCCTAAATCCAAAGTTCGTAGATTCTTGTTTGCATCAGCAGCAATTAAGGATCGTGAGGTCTGTATAACTTACTAGTAATGATCATGCTTAGAAATTTTAAGAAACAACATTTAAGTAATAAAAGTTTTGATTATTGTGTGATAATGATTGCCACAGTAGTTTAAAATTTAAGTTATAGAATTATTATTTTCTGTTGTCTAAAATGTTTTCTATTTTAAAGCATAGAGACTTTTATCTCTCAATTTTGTTTTTCTAGCACTTGCTATCATAACTGTTATTTAATAGTAGATTCAAGGAATATGTGCTAAGTGAATGCATTACAGCTGGTCATCTACCCTGTTAACTAATTTTTTACATGCCTTTGCCTTATTCTCTTTTAGCCTTGGCTTATGCATGTATGTCTGCTTTTATTCCCAAATATCTGTATAACTTCTTCTTAAAAGACAACTCACATGTAATACAAGGTAAGCAAATGTCTTTCCGTGACTTTCTGCAGGGAAACTGCTGATGTACTGGTGTGTTGATGTAATATTTGATTAAATTTAAGATTTTGACCCTCAAAATATGATGGTCCATCCAATAAAATCCATAAAGAGAAATTAGAAAGTTCGGTCTTTCCTCCAAATCCACAAAGAATTATGGTATTTTTCTAATGGATATTTGATATCTGATTTCATTTCAGTTCAAATGCAGGCATGCTAGTTTGAGAAAATAAGAGACTGCCATTTATGTCTCTCACAATCAAAATTGCTCACAAAAAGCTTCACCATGGAGCAAGTCCACTGTAAATTAGTAAAAAGTTTAAATGTTTAATTGTGTAATCGGAGTATTAAAAATACTTTTCATTTATCTCATTTCCCATGCATGCATACCCAAAATATATTCCCTCTTTCTTCAACTTACCTAAAATATACCTCCTTCTTAAGAGTTCACGTCATAGCGTAACCTATTTGTGAATTCATTCAGGACAACTTTAGCCACATTCAAACTTCTATTATAATTTCCTGAACTCTTTTTTGGAAGTAATATAATAGAAGTTAAAAATACCCACATTTAGATAGAAAAAATAATCCTAAAATTTATGTGGACCCACAAAAGATCTAGAATAGCCAAAGCTGTCCTGAGCTAAAAGAACAAAACTGGAGGAATCACATTATCTGACTTCAAATTATACTACAGAGCTATAGTAACTGAAACAAAATGGTACTGGCATAAAAGCAGACACATAGACCAATAGAACAGAATAGAAAACGCAGAAGCAAATCTGTACACTTACCGTGAACACATTTTCGACAAAGGTGTCAATAACATTCACCGTTCTTGAAGTTTCTTCAACAAATCGTTCTGAGGAAATTAGATCTTCATATGCAGAAGAATGAAACTAGACCTTTATCTGTCTAGTTACATAAAAATCTGTCTAGTTACATAAAAATCAAATCAAAATGGATTAAAGTCTCAAATCTAAGACCTCAAATTATGGTACTATAAGAAAACATCGGGGAAACTCTCCAGGACATTAGTCCAGGCAAAGATATCTTGAGTAATATCCCATAAACACAGGCAAACAAAGCAAAAATGGACAAATGAGATCACATCAAGTTAAAAACCTTCTGAACAGCAAAGGAGACAATCAACAAAGTTAGGAGACAACTCACAGAATGGGAGAAAATATTTGAAAACTACCCACCTGATAAGGGATTAATGGCCAGAATATATAAGAAGCTCAAATAACTCTGTAGAAAAAAATCTAATAATCTGATTTTAAAAAGGGCAAAAGATTTCATTACACATTTCTCAAAAGAAGACATATACATGGCAAACAGGATTCTGAAGAGGTGTTCAATATCATTGATGATCAGCGAAATTCAAGTCAAAACTACATGAGATATCATGTCACTCTAGTTAAAATGGCTTTTATCCACAAGATAGGCAATAACACGCTGGTGAGGATGTGGAGAAAAAGGAACCCTCATATGCCGTTGGTGGTAATGTATGTTAGTATAACCACTATGGAGAACAGTTTAGAGGTTCTTCAATAAACTGAAAGTAAACCTACCATATGATCCAGCAATCCTACTGCTAGGTATATACCCAAAAGAAAGGAAATCAGTATCAAAGGGATATCTGCACTCCCATGTTTACTGCAGCACCATTCATGATAGCCAAGATTTTGAAGCAACCTAAGTGTTCATCAACAGACAAGTGGATAAAGAAAATGTGGCACTTAATACACAATGAAGTACTATTCAGCCATAAGAAAAAATGAGACCCTGTCATTTTCAACAACATGGATGGAACTAGAGGTCATTATGTTAAATGATATAAGCCAGGCACAAAAAGACAGGCTTCACATGTTCTCACTTATTTGTAGGATCTGAAAATCAAAACATTTGAACTCATGCAGATGGAGAGTAGAATGACGGTTACCACAAGCTGGGAAGGGTAGTGGAGGGTAGAAGTTGGAGGATACACATTGTGAATGAGTAAAAAAAATAACCGAAAGAATAAATAAGACCTAGTATTTGCTAGCACAACAGGGTGACTGTAGTTAATAATAATTTAATTGTACATTTTAAAATAACTAAGAGTATATAATTGGATTTTTTAACGCAAAAGAAAAATACTTAAGGTGATAGATACTTCATTTTCCCTGAATGGGTTTATTATGCATTGCATGTCAGTATCAATGTATCTCATTTACCCCATAAATATATGCACGTACTATGTACCCACAAAAATTGAAAACAAAGTAAAACAAGAAAACCCACACTTTTAAAACAGGTAAGTGTTTCAAATTTAAGTTTCACTACTTATTGGATAATCTTGGACAAATAATTTAACTTCTATAGGTAACATTTTTCTCATGTCTAGAATAAAAATATTGTAGAGGTTAAACATAATATGTAAATTGCTGGTACATACATATTCAATAAGTGCTATTATTTATTTCTTTATATTACTGTTACTATGAGTACTAGTTTTTGCTAGTGTTATCATTATGGCATTATGTACTGTTTTATATCCTTTCAACAAGATTCTGTATATTTTAAGGCCAGGGGATTTTCTTATAGTTTTTCTGTTCTTTTAGAGCAGACTACAAAGCTGCTCACTCTCCCATTTACTGTTTTTATGATGCTTATCAGATATCCCTTTGATCTTGTTTTTAACTATATATAATTCTTCCTGCTTTATTTTAAACAACTTGAAACTGATTCTGTGTTATATATATCATTATGGTTTTATGTAATTCACCCAGTTTTCATAAATGAAGTAGGAGTACTGGATGTTGTATCTGATTTATCAAAAATTCTGAGTAAGTGGGATCTCAATTAGTAATAATTTTACTTGGTTAGAAATGAATATAAAATTAGAGTATCAGAGGTTGATATAATGGGAGAATAATTAGAAAGGAAGCAGAAAGGAAAATGTAAACTCAAAAAAGTAAAGCTAAAAGTAGAAGGAACAGAATATGGATAAATAGCTTCGCACATAAAAACATTTATTCTTTCAGCATCATGTACCTTGAGGTTTAAAGAAAAAGAATTAAAACTTTTTGAAAATTTTGTGTTTACAAGCAAATTGAATCATGTGTTCATTCCTGTATATCTGTGTCTACAGTGTAGATAGGTGTTAGAAATGGAAATAATGATCCATTGTCTCTATGTTAATTTTGAAATGCAAACTCCATTGGCTTTTGTATTTTGAAATGGTGTGGTTTGACATAGATGTGCCCAATTCTGCACATTTTCTACAGTGTGGACTTGTATGAAGTTGAGATTAATTTGAGAACGATTTTTAGAAGGTACAGCTTTTTGCTTTGACTTTTTCTAATTAAGGAGGAGTGCATTTTGTAGTGGAAGTTGTTTTTTGCTTATAGATTACCTTAATAAGGCCATTGACTGCAAGGACCTTGTTATACCTTCTTCATAGTTTATGAAGTAATGTTCCATAAGGTTGTGTCCTGTACCTTATTAATAAGGATGTGCCTCATTCTTAATAATAGCTTCCTTCTTACCCTTATTAGTGATGTTTATTATAGAATTAATAGTGTACTCTCTCAGATTTCAGTTAATAGAAAAATGAGTGGATTTAATAAAACCTTGGGTAATATCACAAGATTTTAGAAGCTATGCAATATAAATAATCTGTCAAATAGTGACCAAAGACAAACTGAGAAGATTAAAAGTAAAAAATAATCAGGTTAGTATTTGTGCTGTATAAAAAGAAATTTAATAATCATCAGCTAAATATATCAGCAATATAAGGCTGTTAGTTTCAAAGCTAACATGAAATTGTAATGTTTACTAAACTTTCCAAATATAAGAGCTCAATTAATATACAATGTTGGGCTAAATTTCTCTATAAAGATGAAAAATTGGGGAATCCTCAAATAAGCAATAAAAACAGGTCTTATAACATGAACTGATTAGACTGTTTCTTAGATGGTTGGCTGATACCTGGCTAGATGGCCAGCTCTTAAGACCATATGAGACATTTTATTTTATTTTTCCACTGTTTCATATCTCAGATACATACATTGTATATTAATAATGAATTTCCAATACGAAAAAGACAAATTTCCACAGTTCCTAATTACAGACTTTTTTAACATACTTTTTTGATACAAGGTCTGGCTCTATCACCCGGGTTAGAGTGCCGTGGCACAATCTCAGCTCACTGCAACCTCCACCTCCTGTGCTCAAGCCACCTTTCCACCTCAGCCTCCTGAGTAGCTGAGACTGCAGGCATGCACCACCATATCTGGCTAATTTTTGTATTTTTTTGTAGAGACAGTTTGACCATGTTGCCCAGGCTGATCTCAAACTCATGAGCTCAAGCCATTCGCTCACCTCTGCCTCCCAAAGTGCTGGAATTACAGTCGTGAGCCACTGCGCCCAGCCTTAACATGCTTTTAAAAGGCATACTATACAGATATGCAAGACAATCTCTTGTTTAATTTATTAAATTAGAGACTATAGTGTATACAACATGAATTTGGAGAGACTTATAAGAAAGGCCAAAACACCTGGGTGCGGTGGCTCACGCCTGTAATCCCAGCACTTTGGGAGGCCGAGGTGGGCAGATTGCGAGGTTAGGAGTTCAAGACTAGCCTGGCCAACACAGTGAAACCCTGTCTCTACTAAAAATACAAAAATTAGCCAGGCATGGTGGCAGGCACCTGTAATCCCAGCTATTTGGGAGGCTGAGGCAGGAGAATTGCTTGAACCTGGGAGATGGAGGTTGCAGTGAGCTGAGATTGTGCCACTGCACTCCAGCCTAGGTGGCAGAGTGAGACTCCGTCTCAGAAAAAAAAAAAAAAAAAGAAAAGACGAAAAAGACTGTTCTTTAGTTTGATCAATTTATCAGTAATACATGTTAACATCCAACATTATAATTAAAAGACCTCTCAACAATTATTGATTGCTTGTTTCTCTAATTATTAATAATTTCCTCAGTTATGATTTCTATAAAATTAAATTTGAAATCTTGAATTAGTATTTAATTTTGAACTTCTTTAAAGCCACCATAAATGTTCTTTAATATTATGTTGAAAAAAGAATCAGTAGACAAAGTGTTTTAAATCATTTGTCCAAATTTAATCTTTCAGTATATAACTGTGCTGACGCTGGCCATGCCAAGTACTGCTTACAGAACTGAGATTCTTTCAATAAATAACATTTATCCCTTTCCTAAAGGACTTCATCGTATGATACGGTAAATAAATGTGAAAATGACTACTTATAAGTCTAGGAGACAGGTATACATACTATTATGTTAGCACAGAGCAAGTAGTTTAGGGGGTTTCAATTTTCTTGTGTGTGGTAGCAAAAAGAAGAGAGCATTCTGGAAAGGTTTCATAAAAGGAGATACTTGATGAATTTGAAGTTTGCATAGGAATTTCATTGGTGAGAAGAGGTAAAGACATTCTTATGACAGGGAACAACGAAGAGGACTGAAGTAAAAGAGTGCAAAATGGGATGATAAAATATCCACTAATCAAATCTGATCTGTGGGATAGGAAAGAGAGATGGAAAGCTAAAGAAGGAGCTGAAACAGTACACTGTGTATTGGTTACTGAAGTTTGATAGAACAGTGGTTTATTTTTCTTCAAAGTGTTTATTTTAGGCTTAGCATTAGAAATATTCACCTCTCATTTTATTGGTGTACTTCTTTGTTACTGTGTTTCTCTTTATTTTGTAGAGTTTTAAGCTTTACACTTCAAAGTAGTCATTGATTTTTGGTTGACATAAATATCACATGTACACTTTCTTCTCCACAAATTTTGGGAAAATTCCTAAGTCATAAGAAACTGATTCATTTAAAAGCTAATTGTAGAAATGCATATTTACTGAATCTTTGAATTGCCTTTCCAGAAGTTAAAAGTTTCTATGTTCAATAGCAACTTGAATCATTCTTTGAAAAAAAAAAAGTTATTACTATATACTAATAGAACTTAAAATATTTTCTATTTTAAAGTTTTTTCTAAAATATTATTTATACACTCATGAGACTCTAAAATGCTTCACCTCTTATAGATCAGTAGAAAAATGATCAATTTAATCAAGATACCCTGTTTTTTTAAACTTAGTTCTATTGACTTGTTACCTGCAGATATTTTTAAGATATAATAAATTTAATTACTTTCTGACTTAATGAATATTTGTTATTATCGTTGGTACTATCAAATTATCACCAGAAACATTGTTATTGAGTTGACAAACTACCAATACATGGGAACATTTAAAAATAACATACTGATTATACAACTCAGGTTTGGCTGTTGAGATTATCTAAGATTACTAAAATTATTCTAAGGTTCAGAATCTTAAGAGTATTTAGTGTATGGAAAAAGATGGAGAAATTAGAAAGAAATCTATTGATTAGCGTTTCAAATGTGTTGGAAAACAAGTTTATAACTTGCAGGACAGGTATATCTTAGGCTATTGAGGAGAAAGGCAGCTTCAGACCAGTGAGGAACAAGGTAGACTACCTTTGGCCAGTAAAACTTTGGCACATTAAACATATTCTTGTAGGGTTTTATAAAACCAAGGCATATTCACACTTGGAAGATGTGGTTGCTACAAGTCAGAAAGGTAAAGCTAAGAGGAGATACCATATAAATCTGCAAAATTAAGAGAAAGTTTCCCCAATTTTCTGTTTACCTGTATGTCTTTCTAAATCCTTTGAAGGAAAGAATCGTATCTTCTTCACTGTGATGTCCCCAACATTTAATATAGTACCACATATAACTAGATTGACTGTATAACTAAATTGGGATGTTTCTGGGAGTTAAAAGGGGCACTGGACCAGATGCTGGGTCTACACGTGCCAACTGGGACTCTCACAGGCAAACTAGGAGATAAGTTCATACTACAGTATATATTCAGTAACTCTTGGGGGGAGAAAGAGGAAGACAGACATACCAAGTCTAAAGTCCAGTTGTCAAAGGTGGGGTATAAAACTCTTCTTTCCCTCCAAACAATAACAATGAGAGTGAAATAATATGTATTTTCACTCCAAAAGTTATGTATTTAGAAAGGTAGTGCATTGTATTAGGTTGGTGCAAAAGCAGTTATTTTTTTTTCCATTACTTTTAATATATGTGCAGCTTAGTGCACCTCTTTGCATAATGACTTTAATTTGATGATATTTGGAGATTGTAGTATACAGTCTTGTGATTTTCAAGAATATCTTGTATCATGTGACCAAGGAGATTTTTCCTGAAACAGTAAACATCCTACCTACCTTTACTAGAAGTATTATTATGATAACTATTAAGTGAGCTCGTTTGTAGATTCTAAAGCAAGGTATGTCAGAAGGAAAGAAAGTGGTTTATTAATGTAGCCCTAAAGATTACTTTTCTCTTTCCTTTCTCTTATTTTGAACCCCTTCTTCCCACTTAGTTATAGAAGTTGATGCTTGTTTTTGTGCTTTTACTAGATAGGCCAAATTTTACAGCAGAAAACTTTGTAATGGGAAATAATTCAGGTTCATTTGCATTAAAATCATGTTTCTTTCTAGTGCAGTTAGTCAACATTATCACCAAATGGTTCGGCTTGGTCACATTCTTAGTTGACAATAGATATGTAACTCGCAACCTATCTATATTTATCATCTTCAGGATAGGCTAGCAGTCTGATGGAAAACAACAAATAGTTACAGAATTGAGAATACCATTTCTGATATGTGAGCTGAGGAAAACATTTGCTTTAAATCCCACCCATCATCTTTCATCTTATCCTAGCTAAAAGAGTGAAAGCTGAAAAACTTTTCAGAAGGGAAAAAATAAGGATATCTATATGTAGGACTTTCTGAAATTTTGTCTCTGCTTATATTTTTTGGAAAACAGATGGCTTATTTATAAACAGTTGCACAAAAATATGATAGTGTCATATAAAATTCTTATGATAAATTTATTGGGGATTGTCAAGGAGAGGAACAAAAATTTTTAATACAGAGCAATTAGAAGGGAAGACGACAATTTATTTTCATTTTATATTTCATAGCAAAAATTAAAAAGTATAAGGTTTTACAAATATAAAATACAGAAAATTTATATTAGATAGATTTTGTACTGTAATATAATAAACTTCACTTGAAGCTTAAATGGGAAATTTAATAAGAAACTTAATTTATGTTTTTAAAAAATACCGTTTACCTCTATATAGGTCTTGTGTAGGTTAGAAAACACTGTTTTTCAAGTTAAGACTCTAGATTCATATCCTCATTATATAGTATAAATCACAATTATAGGTTTTTTTAACTTTTAGATTCAGGGTACATGTACAGATTTGTTATATATGTAAATTACATGTCATGGGAGTTTGGTGTACAGATTATTTCATCACCCAGGTAATCAGCAGAGTACCAGACAGGTAGGTTTTCAATCGTCTCTCTCCTCTCATCTTCCTCCCTCAAGTGGTCCCGGAGTCTGTTATTTCCTTCTTTGTCAATTACAGAGCTTTAACAACATTTTAATGTTTCCTTAAAAAGAGTAAAGATTCTATGATTCCATGGAATCCTTTGTTTTATTCTGTTTTTTTTTTTTTTTTTTTGTAAGTACTCATAAATTCTTTCATTTTGATTTACAAATCAAAAGGCATATATTTATTTTGATATTTTTAAAATTTACACCAAGGGACTTGTAAATGTTTTTTTGAAATAATTTGTAATATTACATAGTGCAGATTTCATCAGTTGTCACATGTGCTCTCTTTAGAGACAGAACTTTCTAAATATAACAGGCCATATTGTTATCTCATTTGAAAGCCTATCCTGAGCAACCAAAACTTATGCTAGTTTTACAAATTATGTTTGCATATATGAAGTAATATATAACATATAACTTTTAATAATACATAAATTTATATATTTTATGTCTGTGTGTGTGTGTGTGTATATATATATGTGTATATGCAGTTATAATATATAAATCCAATCATTAGTGTTGGCCAGGCACAGTTGCTCACACCTGCAATCCCAGCACTTTGGGAGGCCAAGCCGGTTGGATCACCTGAGGTCAGGAGTTCAAGACCAACCTGGCCAACAGGGTGAAACCCCGTCTCTACTAAAAATACAAAATTAGCCAGGTGTGGTGGTAAGACAGTGTTTTAATGGTGGATTCGATTTCTTCAGTAGCTCCTTAATTAGCCATGTAATTTTACATAGTAATTCTTTTTATCAGGCTCAAATAAGAATGATATTTAATAAACTGGAGCATAACTGTGGAAAATTGCCTGAGGTTTGAATTTCTGGTTTAAAATGAAGCATGCTTTTTAGAAGTTAATAACTATATGCTTTCACTGGTATACAGTTGAACATTTATGATTGTTGATGTCACATATCTCTGGCTTCTGAGTAAACTGGAGCTATAAACACACTACTAATTGGAAGGAGAAATTAAAAAGTTAAAGAAAAGTTAAAGTTAAAGAAAAGTTAAACCTAGAAGTTTCCTGGGCCCTTCAGATATATTTTGGGTCTTCACTTTGATCTATAACTCTTGAAACTGATGTAAATTGTACCTTTTTTGTGCAGAGAGGAAAAAGTGAGACAATGGACAGATAGAATGCATTCTGTTGCAGTAGAATTAACATCAAGTCAAGAAAAAGTATTACTTGAGTATCTTTTTTTTTTAAATCCAGCATGGGTAAAAGTTCACATTAAATGAGGAATTCAGCTTTGTCATGGAATACAGCACCTCATCTTTTTTTTTTTTTTTTGCCCTGAAGCTCTTCTGTGTAGGATATATGACATGTAAGATGTTTGCTTATAGGGAAATATCTATTGTAGTTATCCATTTTCACGCTGCTGATAAAGACATACCCGATACTGGAAAAAAAAAAAAAAAAAAAAAAGAGAGAGAGGCTTAATTGGACTTACATTTCCACATGGATAGGGAAGCCCCAGAATTATGGCAGGAGGCGAAAGGCACTTCTTACGTGGCAGTGACAGGAGAAAATGAGGAAGAAGCAACAGAAACCCCTGAAGAACCCATCAGATCTCGTGAGACTTACTCACTAGTATGAGAATAGCATGGGCAAGACCAGCCCCCATGATTCAATGACCACCCGCCAGGTCCCTCCTACAACATGTGGGAATTGTGGGAGATACAATTCAAGTTGAGATTTGGGTGGGGACACAGCCAAACGATATTATCCATAAAATTCATGTGATTGTTAGAAGCGAAGTATTATTTGAGAAAAACAAGGGAAGACTACTTGTACTGATGGACTATCAATAATTTAGTACTATTTCTTGAAATATTAAAAGGTAAAAACTTTAAGAACTTAAAAAAAGGAAGGCAGACATTATTTTTTGAAGATTATTTTCACCAAATAATTGGTTTTAAAAATAGATGTTACTTTACTGTAGGATAAAGTTGTGATTATTAAGAGAAAAGTTTTATGATGTTATTGTCATTTCAATTTCAAAAAAAATGAGGTTGTCACCTGTAATCTCAGTGCTTTAGTTGGCCAATACAGGAGGATTGCTTGAGCCCAGGAGTTTGAGACCGGCCAAGACAACATAGCAAAACCCAGTCTATATTTAAAAAAAAAAAAAGTTGAGCTCATTGAAATATGTATTAATCTTGGTTTTTTCATTAGTAAAAATATAATAGTTACTTGCCCTTGAGTAGATTGTTAGCACTATCTTGTTTAGATTAGTGCATAGTGAGTAAACTGGCACGAATAGTAACTTTGGAAAAATGAAAAAAAAGCGTATTCCTCATATTTCAACTGAACTCTATGAATTCTAATAGAATCAGAATCAACAAAAGATATTTTTAATTGCCTACTGGATCCCTACTTTCTGATTAAACATGGTATTCTTATTTCTAAATATCCCAAATTGCTAAGTCTTAAATGGAAATAAATTAGAACTGGAACAGATGCCTGTATAGAGGCATATATTTTATCTGTATCTATAAACAAATTTGAGCATAATTATTCCATTTGTGACTGCTTATAAGTGTTCTCCTTCATTTAAGGATCTGCTACACTTTCTGAACATTCAACAAATACAAAGCAGGTTTGATATTACCAGAGAAAATGTACTTGTAGAGTTTAGTAGGAAAACATTATTTATCATGTATACAATTTGTGACTCAGGAAATGAACTGGTAACTCTGAAGGCAGAAAATAGGTTATGACAGTTTGTTGGTGTGCTTGTTTAATAATTAGCAGTAAGTAATTAAAGTAGTAGCAAAACAAAATTATCACCTAAAGTATTCTCATGAAGAAATTAAATCTCATTCAATGTATAAATAAAACTATATTTGAATATAATGTTCTTGGAGTACTGTGTAAAAATGATGATTGTCTCAAACTTTGTTGTTTCAGAGTATCTGACTGTCTTCTCTCAGATGATTGCATTTCATGATCCAGAGCTGAGTAATCATCTCAATGAGATTGGCTTCATTCCAGATGTAAGTACTTGGTGCATTAATAGAACATGTTGAAAAAAAAAAAAAGAAAAAAAACAGAAATTATCATCACAAAAGAGTGTATTTTTTAAATTTTCGTTGTAGAAGTGCGTATCTGAATAAGTTACTGCTAGTAATTATAGCCTTATGTTAGAAAGTCTGTGGCTACTTTCCATACTCCCACCTTAAGTAATGAAAATGAGTCATTTTTCTTACCATAGTTGATAGTATCAAATTGTTTTGAGAAACTCGTTAGTGATAGTGTTGTATTAAACTGTGCTGTGAAGGCTTTTCACTTGGATTTTTTATATTCAGGCCTGATTTTGAGGATATAGGAAGTGTATGCTTGAGTGAAAGTAACTTCTTCTGTGTTTTACTTGATACTACTTTGGGAGCTTAGATAGATTTTGGTTTTTCTTTTCTCAGTAGTCCACATCAAGCTAAAAGTCAGAGTTGAAAATCAAAGTTTAGCTGTAGCATGACTTAGCCTGTTTTTTATTTGTTGTTCGTCACATAGAATGAAGCCCTTTTTAAAGACTGTTGAATAAACATATATCAAAACATCACATTGTATCCAATAAATGAATACAATTATTTGTCAATTAAAAATAATAAATGACGGTGGAGAGGAAACTAAATTAATAACAAAAGTTAGCTGCTTGGTGATGGGGTTGCAGTTAAGTAGCATGAGTGCAAAAGAAATTGTTTACTTGTTACATTTGACATTAAAAAAATTTTTAACACTATGAATGTATTACTTATTGAAAAGTTAAATTGAAGGCACCTGCCCTCAAGCAATTACAATTTTTTAGGAAGATGCTTTATTAAAAATTATTGATAAAAAAACAAAATGTTCACATTACATATTGTTAAAAGTAGGAAATGCAATTTATAAAATAATATGATATTATCTCATTTTCATAAAGTAGAATTTAGTGTATATGTGTATATACATAGGAGAAGTTGAAAGGCTATACTCTAGAATATTAATTATGATTATATCAGGTTGCAGGAGTTAGGGGTACCGAGGGGGCTTAAGTGCAATTTTTAATTGTTTTCTTTTAAGGTATTATTTTTGTAATGTGAAAAACTTTCTAAAACTATATTATGTGATCGTGTTTAATAGACTACTGTAAAGCAGTTTCTTAAAAACTGTTTATTTTCACAATGCATGGGAAGAAATACATTTTATATTTAGACCCGGGGCACACAAAATTTGAGTGGTGATGTGTATGTGTGTATACAACTAAAATAAGTTTTACAAAACAATGTTTTATGCTTCCTACATGTGATGCATTGTGTTATTTTTGAAAAGTGTACATTTAATAAGTTGATTTTATAAACCTAAATTTGAAAAATACTTATCTAAGGGATTTTAAAAATCAATAAAAACTGATTTTTAAAATTAAAGAATAAAAATAAAAGGCGATTGGAGTATAATATCATTGTAAATGTGAGGTATAATACAATACTAGATCCAATCTTACAGCTAGAGTTGAAGAAGCTATCAAGGAACTGACTGCCAAGATGGTAATGGTGTTAGATTTTTGAGTAAAAAAGAATATTAAGTATTTAAAATATAGACTAAAAAAAGATAATTATTTTCTAAAAATTTTTGTGAAGCCACCAAATTAAATTGTGCTCAGCACTGAACAGAAACAGAAAACATTTATGTAGATAAGTATGTGTGGAAACCAAGTGTGGTGGCTTGTGCTTGAAAGGCTGAGGCAGGAGGATCACTTGAGGCTATGAGTTTGAGACCAAAACAACATAGCAACACTTCATCTCTTTAAAATATAATGTGTAGAATTATAAAAACAATCCAATACAAATCCTTAGACATATTCATGAACAGAGATAATATTAAGAAAGGAAACACACAAGGATAAATAACTTTAATCAGAAAATTGAGTTCCGAATGAGTATGATGTAAGAAACAATGTTGAGCTAAAAATATTGTTAAAACATAGTTAATGTGAATACATATTAAATGTTTACTGTGTACCAAACACTGTTCCACCCTCTTTAAATATTATCAGTCATCAAATACTACAAGTTTATAAATCGTATAAAAAGTGACCTAAATATGTATAAATCCACTTTAGGAAGGGCTAATAATAAGGTGAAAATAAAATTCTAAATAATAACATGAAAGGTAAAAGTAGGTGGGAATCAGTTAAAATATGTTCTAATATTTTAGCATCATTTAGAGGGAATGCTCATTTTATTTAGGCATTAAGTCAGGGAACCTTTCAAATCTGAGATTTGATTGTACCCTCCTTGAAAACTTATAAGTTAGCCTGTTACTGTTTTCTGGATACTGGTAGAAAATGCCAGATTCCTGGGCCAGAGACCAAGGACTTTATCACTAACAGTACAGCAAGCAGCATGAACATTAGCATATTTGTGTTGGTTTCTCTTGCTCTCAAATCCTTTGGAGACAACATCAAGGACCCAGATGATACCTGCATATATAGTGGATTACATTACAAGAGAGAAACCATGAGCCCAACGAATGGAGGTGTATGGTGCCCAGAGGTCCCTTCTCCCATTGCTCGGCAAGCAGGAGGGTAGTGCTACAGGGTTATAGCTTTGTTTGCACTTGCTGTTTGGCAGATCCTGAGTTCTTTTCCCATGTCCAAGAATAAGGGTGAGTGACAACCAGCAGGTGAGTGAGGCAAAGAGTTTTACTGAGTGACAAAACAGCTCTCAGCAAAGAAGGAAGCCTGAGTTGGACAGCCCCCTTACCTGAAGTTGGGTAGTCTTCCCACCACCTAAAAGTGGGTAGCCCAGAGTGTGGCTGAGCCTGGGGCTTTTATGTGCTCAGAATGGGAGTGATATGCTAATTGGTTTGTGAGTATGCAAAAAAAACTAACAACAACAAGAAAAAAGGCACCACTCAAAGATGGCCACAACAGTTTAAAAAACTAATTACAGAAGGGGAGGTGTATGTAAAATAGGTGAATGGTAGGGATCAATCAGAGGAAAGTGTGCCAAACAGAAGGAGAGGTTCTCAATCCACGCTGTAGATTTATATGAGATCTGTATCTTGGTTTTCATACGTTAAACTGTCTTTGGTTTAAATCAGATTACACTGGGGACTTGCCCTATCTGCCTAGGGATTTTTCTGCCCCCGCTACTATCAATAGTAGTGTGATTAGTCCTCAGAGACAATTGTAAGTCATATGGGATGAGAAGTAATTCTTTGTGGGATAGGAATATCCAGCACATGGCAAATGCTGAGCATCCCTGACTCCCAACCACTCATTGCCAGTAGCAGTCCTCTCATCATCATTACAAAAAAATGCCTCTACACTCATTTCTGAGTAATTAATTCACATGTATTTCTGAATGTCCTCTAGCAAATGATTCTGTCACTTGTTAGGAATTTTAGAGTAAACAGAAAGAAATGAGGGGAAACAGTATATCTTAACCTGAAGAAGAGTCCCATCTACAACTCTTTTCTTGTCACAGAGAGTGGGCAAAGTTTTTTCACAAAGAAAGCTAAAATGTTAATAGGAAGACTGTTTTTTCAAATCTTTTTCTTTGTGTGTATTTTTTAATTGAGCTGTTTTTCAAGTCTGTGGATAATATAAAAATGATGAGGCCTTTTTTAAATTCAATTTTGTGAACAGATTTAATGTTTTAATGTAGACATTATTGACAGTGAGTACTTGTGGGAGGGGCATGATGAAATGGAGGACTTTTTAAAACATTTTTCTAACTCTATTAATAACATTTTAGTTCTATTTTATTAGTTGTGTATATAGCATTTTTTTTAAATTCTGAATGATTGTCTTTAATGTTCTACCTTTAAAGTAATTATTGAGGCAACTTTCTATGCCTCTAACAACAGTACAGGCTAGATTTATCAAGGAGAAGAGTGGGTACTTTGATAATCATTTACCAAACCACGTTTCCTACTCAAGAACTAAACCTATCAAAGTAAGCCCTCATTAATCTTTCATCGGCTTCCATTGCAGTAGAGATTGTGATTTCTGGCTTTTTTCCTTTTGCTCTGGGTCACGGAACTCTGAATACTGAGCACTGCTAAAGCCTGAGTAGTTAGAAATATTGTACACTGATGTGATGCTTAGATTATACATTTCATGATAGTTATGTGATTTTCATATAAATAGAGTGAATAATGTGTATTTTATAAAATTGGGGACAGGCTGATATTTATCATTTTTGTCTTGATATGTGTTTCTGCTTTTAAAAGTATAGTAGGCCTCGTTTAAAATGAGAACAGGAAAGTATGATTCATTCTTAAGGGAACCGTTTTCCTGAAATTCTGTGAATAGTATTCAGCTTGCAAATTATGAAGAGTTGTCAGGTAACCATTAAAAGAAATGATAAGGAGTCTATCAGTACTATATATGCCTTTTTAACCTACTGTCACAGCTAAAGATAAAGCTAACAAATTCCATGATATGCTCGTAAAGCCATTGTCATTTAACTGCAATCTGAAAGGATGCTTATACTACTTAAAAGCTTATCACAATCTTTTCAAAATTTATATTCAGCAGAGTTTAAACCGCTCAGAAACAATTATGTATGTGTTCCTTCATTTGTTCCTTACCTTCATTATGTTGTTACATAAATAAATTTTAGATTTTAGTCTAAAGAGAATACTAACAATGAGCTTTTCAGATTTTATAAAGATGTAATTACAGGAAAAACCAGGAATATCCACCTTATTTAGAATATCTTATAATAAGAGTCCTACTAACCTGTTGTAGTCTCTCTGAAGAGTCCTGTGATGTGTCCTCTTGTCTGGTAGCTGCTATCGTTTCCCCAGCATTAGTACAAACTCCATTCTACTGGCATTGGATCCATTAAGGCCTTTGAATACAAACGGCTTATTAAAGTCTCTTTCTCGTAGTGAAGCTTGATTACCTTTCAGAAAGTGCCCAGATCTTAGAAATCAAAGTGGCTATTAATAGTATCAGGGATGATAAAATGACATTTTGGTACTTTCTAGCCAAAAAACTATATACACAAGTTAAATATCTAGCAAGTTTTCCAATTCAGTAAATCTTCATGTCCATTACCCCCCACATCTGTTTCTAATCTAATGATTCCTTATGCTATCCAGAAACAGGTGAAAGGAAGTATAGCAAAATGCAGCAGTTCTAAAACATGTTGCTCTCAGAACCCCTTTATATTCTGAAAAATTACTGAGGACCTCAAAGAGTTTTTGTTTATATGGGTTATAGCTATCTATATTTGTAGAGATTTAAAATATATTTATGTATTAACTCATTTAAAAATAACAGTAACAAACTCATTGCATGTTAACCAAAGTAACGTATTTTTTTTAGAAATAGTTACATTTTTCCCCAAAAATGCAATGGTGGTATTGTTTTACCTTTTTATAATCTTTTACATTTTTATAATCTTTTTACTTGTTTAAGTATATGAAGAAAATGTGACCTCACACAGACATGTAAATAGTTTCTCAGATAGTGGTAGTTTCTTAAATGTCTCAGAGCAGTGGTGTCTTTTTTTTTTTTTTTTTTTTTTTAATATAGTTTAAGTTCTAGGGTACATATATACAACGTGCAGGTTTGTTACATATGTATACGTGTTCCATGTTGGTGTGCTGTACCCATTAACTCATCATTTACATTAGGTATATCTCCTAACACTATCCCTCCCCTTCCCCTACCCCACAACAGGCCCCGGTGTGTGGTGTTCCCCTTCCTGTGTCCAAGTGTCCTCATTGTTCAATTCCCACCTACGAGTGAGAACATGTGGTGTTTGGTTTTCTGTTCTTGCAATAGCTTGCAGAGAATGATGGTTTCCAGCTGCATCCATGTCCCTACAAAGGACATGAAGTCTCACTCCATCACCCAGGCTGGAAGTGCATTGATCTCGGCTCACTGCAACCTCTGCCTCCTGGGTTCAAGTGATTCTCCTGCCTCAGCCTCCCAAGTAACTGGGATTATGGGTGGATGCCACCATGCCTGGCTAATTTTTTTTTTTTTTTTTTTTTTTTTTTTTTTTGTATTTTTAGTAGAGATAGGGTTTCACCATGTTGGCCAGGCTGGTCTTGAACTCCTGACCTCAAGTGATCCACCTGCTTGGTCTCCCAAAGTGCTGGGATTACAAGCATGAACCACCGCTCCTGACCTCATTGTTTCTTAAAGCTAGTAGTTGCTATGTACATTCTAAAGCCATGTCGATGAACTCCTCATACTGTGTTATACTCAAATCCATCACTCTATCTTGCAATTTAAATGGCTCTTTTACTCATACATAATTTTGTAGTGTCGTGAATTGGTAATTTGAAAACTATTGATTCACTGAGTTACACAGATCTTCCAACTATGAAGCATTTCATTATATAATATTTTTTAAATCACAGCTATTAATATCACAATAGATCTCTTCCAAAAAGTGATTAAGTATTGGGAACCTACCGATTTCACAGTGGCAGATAATATATTTCCAAAATTTTAATCTTTGCCTAAAAGCTCTTATTTTTTCTTAAAGTAACTGTTTCACTTTGTACATTTAAAAAAATCATTGTCATTCTTTCAAATAAACATAGTATTTCTCGCAAAAACCATCAATGTTAGCTCACATATGATTACCCAAGTGCTTTACCTCTTTGTACTTCAGTAGATAGAACAAGTACTTTACACTTACTTCCATTTCATTTCACAAATTTTAAAAGAGATGTTTAATACATTTAATAATTTTTACTCCTTCACATGACCATTATTATAGTTTGGTGTCTGTGCCTTAAATTGTGGTAAGATACCAGCAGTTTTATCTACCAGTGGCTTTGCACCACTAGCACAAATATCAATCCAGTAAAAAGAGCAAATCATCTTACTATTATTATGAAAATAGCTTTGAATTGGTGGACCCCTGAAAGGTCTCAAGGACTGCCAGAGGCCTGTGACCAAGATTTAAGAAGGCTGGTATAGAGGTTAAGTACTCAGACACTTGTGCCAAATGCCCAGGGTTCTAAATTCTTGCTATTCCATATGCAAGTCACATAATCTTTTTTTAGTTTTAGTTTTGGTTTTTTACCTACAATCCTCTTACCATTGATGTACATTATAATAAATTCTACCTCATAATGGTGATTAAATTAGAGAATGCATATAAACTGTTCAACACAGCTCCAGGCACACTATAACTGTTAAGGGGTATTGTTCTTTAATTAATATTATAATTTGATCATGTTGCATTATTTATTTGATTATATTAATATGATTCATATTTAGAAGAACATTATATTACAAGCTATAATGGATATATTATTTTGCTACGTCAGTTAATGAATAATCTGTCAGAGGAGGTATGGTACTAATAACAATAAAGACTTGCATAGTTGTCTGAATTGATGAAGATTTTCTGCCACTTTGAATTTTAATCTTTTTAATTGCTTGATTTTTAAGGTACTTCTCTATCTCCCACAAAGTGCTACATAACATGTTTTATAGTTTTTCTTTTACTTAAAGTAAATTAGAATGAATTGTTTGAAATTTTTGAAAAGTTTTTTGTGGTAATCAATGAAATAATTGAAATGTATTCTGGAATTATAGCTAATCTTTCCCAAAAATGATAATGTAGATCTCAGAACCATTAAATTATCCAACTAATTTTCTTGTAAGTTTTCGGTGTATAGTTCTTTAGTTCAATATTGTAAGCCAACTAAGAATAAATAATAAAAGGTATGTTTATACAGTTAGTTATTTTTTATTTGTTTCTTTTTTTATTTAGGGAACTCATGACCTATAAAAGATGTAACTAATATAATTTTTGGTATATAGGGGAAAAAAATTAACCATTTACTTTTTGAGTCCAAGGGATCTTTTACGTTATTGTTCTATATTTAAGTCATTTTGTGAATAATTTGCAGAAGTGGAATAAAGCATAGTAAAAAAACTGTATTAAAATATTTAGTAAGAATTTAAATACAACAAACCCAAAATTTTATGTCATATATTCCTTATTTTGAAAGTATATATGTATATATGTGAAAATATATATGTGTATGTGTCCTTTGAATTTACTGTTCAGCTGTCACACATGAGCCTGAAGGATATCCATCATGTAAATACCGATTCCAGATTTCAAATCTGTCTGTCTCTCATAGGTTCTAGCTGATTTCTGGTTCTTCTTGCACTTGCATAGTTAAAACACAATCATCAAAATGAAACATTGACAGAGCTCATAACTTTGTTGAAGAACAGCTGTCTTTTATTCCATAATTTGAAAACATTTTCATTTTTAGATTTATGAACACAAATTAGAATAAATTTAATTTTTATTTCTATATCATTTATTTCTTCATAATTACATTGCAAACACATACACCTATAGCATTTATTTGCTTAAACTGTATCAAAAAACTTTTGGTGCACAAATATCATTAAAAAATCAAATATTACTTTCATATATCCTTTTAGCAAAGTAAAATGGCCCAGGTTTCTTGTTGCACAATATTGTGTGGTGAGGCCCTTAACTTTGAATGACTGACTGAATGAGAATTCTAGACTTATTTATTGTTTACTCTGATAGCTATGTTTGAGGAAATTCACCTAAGAGATTGTCATCTGAGCACTCACAATTTGCAGTATCACTTATATAACTAATTTTACCATTCGACTTGAGTTAAACTGTTGCTATCTTTTTGTATTCATCTTCTGATGAGTCCAGTAATTGTAAAACATTGTCCTCTGTTAAGAAACATTTTCCTCTTTTCTTCTTAATAACAAAGGTGGAAAATGAAAAATTCTCAATCTTTAGCTGTGTTCAATGAAAACGTAAAAAAACAACAAAAAATCTATTATGATGGTGTCTCTGTACATCTTTCATATATTCTTGAAAGATGGTGCAATACTACGGCTAGCACAAAAAGAAAAATGAAGAATGGCATAATAATGATGATTTAATACTGCACTATCCTTGTAGATGATTCCATCATTCTTCTGTTTTCTTATTAGTGTTTTTCAGCATAGTTGAGAATAATTAATTGATAATGATGTAATAATTCTTACTGATAAGTAAAATATTTTATACAGTGCCTAGGAGTCTATTCTTTTTACCTTCTGGTCATACCTTTCCTAGTAAAAAAAAAAAAAAAAAAAAAAGTGTGTCGTTTGTTATATGACTTAATGAGGTTACCTCAGAACTTTGGCTTGTTAAAATACTTTTCCATTACTGAAGATTCTGGGTGATCATTGTAACTCCTATATTTAAGTCTACTAAATGCCTATGCCAGATGTTCTAGATCCATTAACTAGTCTTCACAATCATCCTAAAGGTTCAAGGAGATAACTTTATCAGGTCACAAAGTGCAGATATTTACACATTCTTTTCTGGAATGTCTATATGTATGTTTCCCTAATGTACATATAGAGAATCATTGCAAAAGCATTAAATTCATGGTCAATATGTATTACAGTGAAGGCGTATAATAATTTAAATATGAAAATACTTCTGACTTAAGATAGACAATATAGCATGCTTATAAAGGATGTGGATTAAGAAAATCAATAGAAAGGGACTCCCCTTTGTAGTAGTAAAATGTAATTTTCTGCTTTTCAAAATCAAGAAAATTATCCCCCTGCCTTTGTTTTTCCTATTGATGGTTCTAAATTTGACATTACCAGACCACATGGAAGGATCTCATGAAATGCTAAATATCACTACTCTTGCTTGATATTGCTAGGGGGCAGTATTTACTTAGCTGACTGTGTAGAATAGCACTACACCAAATGAATTGTATGTAATTTCATGATCTGGAGAAAATACTTAGAGTATGTTTGATTTCTTTTCATTAGATTTTACTTTCTATTAAATTAGGAAATAGCTAATAATATCTCTAATATTAAATTGCTTTTCTTTTTAATTAAAACCTGCCTGGTATTCAAAATTATTGTATCTTGATGTCTTTTTTGTATCAGGCTATATTATGAAGCTGTGCCAATATCCTGAGCAATTAAGATGAAAATATCAAGATTTTAAAAGGGAGAAATATAGAAAGAAAAAATAATAGTCATTGCCATCTCACAGAGTACATTACTTATTTATTAATCTTAATTATCCTTAATTGGTAAGAGATAACTGGTTCTGGTAAGCCCCTAGGAGCTGTTACATGTTATATTAAAGATATTTATTCAAGTTGAACTAATTATTACTTTTCAAATATCATTAGAATAAACTTTGTTTTGCTTATTTTAAATAATTTTTTATAATTATTGTCAAAGTGTAGGTATATAACAAAATCTCAATTTTAATTTTTTAAATATATCCTGCTATTTAATATGAAGTATTTTTCCCCAGTATTAAACAAGGAAGGACTAACTCATTTTCTCATTATTTCATATTTGTTGAAAAACTTCTTAAGAAAGTATATAATCTCATGACTATTTGGATCCTTAATCACTTTCATTTATCTTCATTGTGTTTTTCATTCATTCTTTCAACAAATATTTGAATGATCCTTTCAACAAATACTTGTGTGCCTATTATGTGCCAGACATTTTTCTATGCCATGGATAATATGTCAGCAATAAAATAAGAGATAGACAAAAATCTCTGCCCTCATATTCTAGAGTAGATAGACAATAATGAAGATAAATATACTATATTGGTAGGTAGTGGTAAGTTCTAATTAAAATTAAAAAGCTAAAGCAGAGGTATGGATGTTATGTGCTCAGGTAAAGGAGAGATTGAGTTTTCGTTATTTATTTATTTCTGAGACAAGGTCTTGCTCTGTCACCCATGCTGGAGTGCAGTGGTATGGTTATAGCTCATTGCAGTCTCAACCTCCTGGGCTCAGGTAATCCTCCTCAGCCTCCCAAGTAGCTGGGACCATAGGCGTGTGCCACCATACCCATCTACTTTTTAAATTTTTTGTAGATATGACGTCTCCCTATGTTACCCAGGCTGGTCTTGAATTCTTGGGTCAAGCAGTCCTCCCGCTTTGACCTTCCAAAGTGCTGGGATTGTAGGAGTGAGCCACCTTGCCTGACCATGAATTTTGAAATAAGGTAGCCAAGAAAACCTCACAGAAAAGCTGACTTATGAATAAATGCTTTAAGAAAGTAAGGGAAAGAGCAATCCAAGCAGAAGCAGCAGCAGTTGCTACAGCCCTGATGTGGAAGCGTACCAGAGACGTGAAGGAGCAGCCAGCAGACTATTGTGACTAGAGCACAATGAACAAGAAGATAAGGCCAAATAGGTAATAGAGGGCCATATTACATAGTTTTATTGATCATCGTTAGGACTTCGGCTTTTATTGTTAGAGGTGGAAAGCCACTGATGCTTTTGAGCAGAGGAGTGATGTCTCATGTAAACATTTTAACAAGGTCATTCTGGCTGCTCTGCTGAGAGAAATCCAAGGATGGACAAGAATGGAATCTACGAAACTAGTCATGGACTATTCCAGTAATCTAGGCAAGAGATAGTGTTGACTTGAATCAAGATATTAGCAGTGGAAGTAGTGGGAAGTTTTCATATGCTGCATGTATTTTGAAGGTAGAGCCAGCAGGACTACTGGTGACAAATACACAGTGTGTGAGGAAGAGAGGAGTCACGTACCTGAGCAATTGAAAGGGTAGAGTTGCTTCTAACTGAGATTTGGAATACTATACTTGGAGGTATAAATTTTGAAGGAAGTCTCAGGAGCTAATTTTAGGATATGTATATCTGTTAGACATGCAAGTGGAGGTAACAGACGTTTGGATACAGAGTTTCAGAATTTGTAGGAGATGTTTAGGGATGGAGCTGTAAATATGAGGGCCCTCAAACTATACAGTTATTATTTGGACAAAAATAGAAAAGATATCTAAGAACTGAACCTGGGAGACTCCAGGTAGAGAGTCAGAGAGAGGAAGAGGAACCAACAAAGGAGATGGACAAGGAGCAGTCAGAAAGATAAGAACAAAACTAGGTGAGTACGGTGTTTTGGAAGCCAAGTGGAGGGAATAAAGTGTTCTGAATAAGTGAGAATAGTCAACTATGTCAAATCCTGCTGGTTGGTAAAGAAAGATTGCAACTGAGAATTGGCCATTAGATTTAATGACAGAAATTATTGATGACCAAGGTAAGAACAGTTTCAGTGGTGAGTTGGAGGCAAGAACTTGATTGGAGTGGGTTGAGAGAATATTTAATGAATATCTACTGCTCTTATTGTAAGCTCCCTACAGCCTGGAACTATGCTTTGTTCACTGCTATATTCTATCACCTAACATAGATCTGGCATGTATTCGGCACTTAGAAAATATTGAATTAATGAATAAATGAGTAAAATAACATTTACTCACAAGAATCCTATCATTCTCCTGCAGAGAATATGATAGGAAAGGCCATAAGCTACTGTAACTTTGCTGCCATTACCTTATACCAGAACTTGTATTGTTGCACTTAATAGTAAAGCATTTTAGGTATCTGTTCCTATGTCTGACTCTTCTGCCAGAGTGGGGTACATGGCATATAACCCAAAGCATTTCATATTGAATAAATGAACAAAAGCAAGCATGAATGAATGAAAGAGTGAATGAATATACCCAGAATTAAGTATAGTATACTATGTTGTGATAAGTAATTATAATATAAAAATGATTACTATAATTATATATAATACAACTATATTATACATGATACAAACCATAGTGGGATAGGTATCATAAAAAATATACAAAAAGTTTTCACAGAACAAATGGCATTTGAGGCAGTCTTGGAAAAATCTTGTAGCGCTTTGATTGATGGAAATGATCAAGAAAGAGCATTCAAAGAAGAAAATGCAAAATGCATCGTTAGGAAAGTAGTGTGTTCAGATCATAGTAAATCTGCCTTTGAGGGAAGTAGAACATGTGTAGGCAAGTGGGAAGGTGCAAAGAAATTTAGTCTGATGCCATTTCTTATTCTGATATTAATAATAATACTACTTTAAATTTGCAGGTTGTTACTGTTTCCAAAGCATTTTCACATATATTATTTCTACATCACACCATCTCTATGACATAGTTAAGACAGACACTAGTTTTTCCTGTTTCAAAAAATGAAGATCTGGGATTCACAGAGGTTAACTGACTTGACCAAGGCATGGTATCCAGTAATTGTCAGAGTCAAAACTCAGATGTATGTTTTCTGACTCCAAGTCCTTGGCTTTTTCACTAATTCACAGGGGCCTTAAATGCAGGAGTACAAAATTGTACTTAATTTGGTATGAAGTGGAAACGTATTGATGTGGTGGAGCAGGGGAATGATGTCATCACAATTGTGTATTTAGAAAAATCAATTTGGCTAAAGGAAATATTGGTCCAGGTAGAAACTGAACAATTATGAAACATTTGCAGTAGTCCATGAAAGAAAGAATGAGAATCAAAACAAGATTAGTTCAGTATGAATGGACAGAAGCAGAAGATTGAAGAGACCTTGTAAAAATAATATCTATCAGACTTCCTTTTATGCCTAAGATTTTTCTACCTAAGTGACTATAATAATGGTGTTGGTAGAAAAAAGAGGCAGTTTGGGGGTGACCATGAGTGTGGTTGGGTGCAGTTAAGTTACACTGAAACAATTTGATCCTTCCAAGGCTTGCTTTTAAGGTTGATGAAATGGGGCCAGAGAAGGTTGATTTTGGAGCATAATTTTGCTCCATTACTAAAGCAGTACTCTTCTGACTACTCTCCCTAATGCCTTGTTTATAACAGTTGTGGGTGTTTTTTGTTTTTTTGTTTGTTTGTTTTTGTTTGTTTGTTTTTTTCATTCTGGTTAGTGAGAAAATGAACTATTCTTGGCATTTTATGAGCTTGGCATTTTTTCCCTCTGATCATTTGAAGTGGTTTCTGCCCCACTTTGTTATATATATGTATACACTCAGATACTCAGATATATGTTTTCTGTGTGTGTACACACACACACACACACACACACACACACACACATATATATATATACGCTCACTCTCCAGTAATTAGCAAAGATTTGAGGGGAACCTTCAGCAGACTTCTGGAGCTTTTTCTATGCAACTGTCTCTCTGGCAGCATCTTCCAGGACACTTTCCTGAAGATTATATCCACCTTGGTCTCTCCAGATTTCCTACTCTGCATATTCAGCTCAGGACAACCACCAAGCTCTTTCTGGTTCTTCCTCCCTGTCAGTGGCCTGGAACTTTGCATGCAGTAAATTGGACAATTTTAGGGTTCATTTCATTTGTTTCTCCTCTCTCAGGTACCACTCTCTCTGCCTGATATGTAAGATGTACAAATTGTTGTTTTATATATTTGGTCTGACTTTTAGGTGTTTCAGTTCAGGAGGTAAATCTGGTTCCTGTTATGCCACCTTGGTCAGAAGCAGAATTCTTCCATAGATCTTAATGAAGCTAATTACAAAGACTAGTACGGGAGAAAGGCACTGTTAGCTAGTTGCTGAAATAATTTGAAGAAGATTTTTAATGACAATTAGCTTTCATCAGAAGGGGAGAAGGTAACGTTGATGTTGTGTCTTTAAAAGAGATGTTGAATAATAGCAATGAAACTAATTTTGCTGACTTTATTTTTTAATTTAAATTAAAATGAACAATTTATATTTTATTGTTTTCTACAACCCTTACTCATTACAGTGAAGTCATATACCTTTGTACTTTTTCCTTTTCCCATTTATGTTGTCCCTAGAAAAATGTATCTAAATGTCAACCTATAAAAAAATGGTGATATGGTGGAGATGAGTGGGTTTTATTTCACATGTAGTACTTAGATTTTAATAAACCATATACTTATAAAGTTCTTGACTGGCATCTTGATAGTATAAATAATTGAGTGAAATGCACAGACAATATACATCTTTACTCATAAATTCATAATTGCTAGATGCTGAAATAATATTTATTTAAACTAACCCTGTAGTTAGTAAAGAAGTCTTTAATAGCAGCCTGTATTAACTCACAAAGTGAAATAAAATTAGTGCTTTTTCAGGGTTTTTTTGTAAATTATTGTTGATTTTTGATACTTGCTATTGACAAAGGAGATTTTTACTCTACTTTTATAAATTAAGGAAGATTTGTCACTTCCAAAACCTTCTAAAATTTGAAAATGTGTATGTCTATATATATTTATATAGAACCATTTATACTATATATATAGCTATATATGTGTGTGTGTATGTATATATTTCTGGGTAGTAAACTTAGGAAAATAAATTTGTCAAACTATTATTAATAATGGTAATATTAGCTCTTATTACTTTTAGTCTGTTATGAAGCATCCTGTTAATTGAGAAAGTGGTAACAAAAAGCACACGCTTCTTAACACCTTTTATTGAGACATTGTGAACATTAAAAAATAAATACAGTTAAGAGTACCTCAATACTTATGAGGACTGTATTAGGGTTCTCTAGAGAAACAGAACCAATAGGAGATATATAAGTATAGATAAAGGAGATTTATTATGAGTAATTGGCTCACACATTTATGGAGGCTGAGATATCCCACAATATACTGTTTGCAAGCTGGACACCCAGGAAAGCCAGTGGTATAATTCAAAGTCCAGAGGCCTTTGTAATTCTGATTCCAAAGGCCTGAGAACCAGGAGGCTGGTGATACAAATCCTAGTCTAAAGGCAAGAGAAGATTAGATGAAATGTTCCGGTTCAAGCAGTGAGGTAGAAAAGAAGAGACACAGTCCTCCTTCCTCTACCTTTGTTTTGTTCAGTCTCTCAGTTGATTAGATGATACCTACTCACACTGGGGAGGACAGTTTACTGATCCACTGATTCAAATGCTGATTTCATCTGGAAACACCATCTCTCACACACACACACAAATAACATTTAACCAGATACCTAAGTATCCCCGATCCAGTCAATTAACTAACACAAGGATCTTTAAAATCTCAGAAATATTCTGTACAAACCTGAAAAGTAAAATATACCCTTGAAATTAGTATCCCAGTATTGCGTTTGGATTAGCCACAGTCTTGAGTTTATCCTTTGGTGAAATGAAGACATTCTGTGAATAATCTTTGGCAAAAGAATCATCTACATTTGTAATGTGGATAGTATCATTATATAATAGAGTATTTGTAATAACTGTAATTACCTATGTTAAAAGAAAAACCTTTGACAAATTGAATTTAACAGAGTTTAATTGAGGAAAGACCAATTCATAAATTGGCAGCCCCCAAGCCAGAAGAGGTTCAGACACTCCAGCATAGCCACATGGTGGAAGATTTATGGACAGAAAAAGAAAAGTGACCTACAGAAACAAAAGTGAGGTACAGAAACAGCCAGATTGGTGACAGCTCAGCATTTGCTACAGTCTTGTTTACACATCCAGTTAGATTATCGTTCACTTTGTATGGAGAAACCTTTAGGTCGAACTTAAAACATTTAAGGAGGCAGCTTTAGGATAAACTTAACACTACATTCTCTTTTTTTTAACCAATAAAGTAGACCGAAACATAGAACTTACATTACCATTTAGTTTATTGGTAATCATTCTAATTACCTCTTTTATTTCCTCTTTATCCATTCCCTGTACCCCTTTTTCCACTCATAGCTCTATGCCATCCCTTGGTTTCTCACCATGTTTACTCGTAAGTATCACTTCCCCTGGTTTTTTTGATATTGTATTAGCACAAGGACAGGCCAATGCCTCCCCGTATTTTATATTTGCAATAACATTGAGCAGATGTAGTAAGTCTTTTTATGTATTTCTAACATAATAGAGTTGGGTAGAAAAGAATTTCAATCGTTCTGATCCCTGAATATCAAAGTGAGAATTCTATAAAATAAAAACCTATTGTACATTTCGTGATATTTGTACAAACTCTGTCCCCCTTTGAAAAAGAAATTATCAACTGTAGTATTTACATAAAGCTTATAAGGGCAACTATTACAACCAAATCAGGCTTAATTTTCAGAGATTCTTCAATAACTTTTATTTTTTAAACTAGGATTCCTCTAGAAATTAAGCAGATTATGTGAATGTGTAATATTTTAATTTGCTATTAAATTAAATATTAATATAAATATTAATAAAGTGTACATCCTTACAAATAAAATATGCTTTACATGGTAACTGTAATAATATTTGAAGTAGATCTTTATGCACTGGCCTGGAAGATATACATAGTATTGTTAATAAGAAAAAGGCAGTTGCAAAAAATAGAAAGCTGCTCATAGGATTTTTGGTGGGAATTTATTAAAACAGTTGTTTAGATAATATAATAGATATGTCATTTTACTGTACCTAAAACAACACTAAAGTTCATCTAGATAAATAGATCTGTGAGAATAATATAACTGGAAAGTTCTGGGAAGACATATTATGAATGGTTAATAGAGTTAAAAATATTTTCTGTTTGGCCAGTCTGATTATCAATTTTTTAAGATGCCTTAGGAGGCTATAAATTTTCAAAGCCAAATAAACATTTCATTAAAAGAATTTGGTAGTATTAGCTCTTCAATAATAGTTTTGACCATAAGGTAATAATTATAGAACTAGTAAAGTAGGTTGTTATTGTTTTAATTGTTATTATTTTGGTTTTTTAATTTATTTATATTTTTATCATTTTACAGATGTGTTTCCACTACACAAAATTTTCCACCTCTGGGATACCTTACTACTTGGGAATTCCTCTTTTCCATTCTGTATTGGAGTAGCAATTCTTCAGCAGTTGCGGGACCGGCTTTTGGCTAATGGCTTTAATGAGTGCATTCTTCTCTTCTCCGATTTACCAGGTATAGATCTCAATAAATGGAACCATTAAATGAAATTTGACTATGAAATAATGACACATTCTTAAGCCATTCGCAAAAATAACCATCCAGGCCTTCAGCACCTCTTCTGTTTGGGCCTCATCATCCTCTCTGGATTCTCTCTCTCATATACTGCCTCTTCTGCTGACTCAGCATTGTAAATACAAATCTGGGTCATACCAGCTCACTGTGATTTACATCCATCTTGGTAATGCTACTAAATGGGTAAAAGGCCAGGAAGTGGGGGCAATATCATATTTGCTCTTTTGCTTAGGACAGGGGCTGTTTATCTTCAGTGATGGAGAGTATAGAAAGGCCACTTGGGAAGGTGTTTAAGAATCTATGTTTATACAAAGATACAATTCACATGAAACTTTGTTCCCTCCTGGTGCTGCTTGCTAACAATTTGACAGTGTGACAAAAGGAAATACTGCCCTCTTAGGAGGACAAATCAAACTCCAGGGAAATTCTATGCCATGCAATGCAGGAGAGTATGTTAAGCTATATAGAGTATTCACAAGTAAGGAACTTGTAAACCTAGGAGTTGAATGTTTAAATGTAGAAATAATGGATAACTATAAGCTTTGATGCTATGGTTAAAAAGATGAAATTAATGTCGTCACCTAGGATGTAACTAAATCTATATTTTTGCGGAAACTTCAATTTTTTAGGTGAAAAAATTCACATACTTTATTGACTGCATCTCTTCTGCTGTTCTCCATATTTTCAGGCAGGCCCAAGTTACTGTTGGTAATAAACTCACTTAAAATTATCCCAGAATCAAATTTACCTGAAAACTAAGTAAAAAACAAAAGGAAGGTCCCTTAAGATTATATCTTTATTAATTACTCTGAAGAAAAATAAGAAACCTACTGCCGAAACTCATTTTTATGTTTAATGGTTGATCTGTACTTGGTACTTTACTTTCAAAAAAAAAAAATTTTTTTTTTAAATTTTTTATTATTTGTGGGAAAATAATAAGAAAAATGCTTTGGATTTATTTAAAACTTTTTCTTCCCCCTTCCCTCAAAATTGAAGCTATTATCATCAGCTTTCTGACTTATCAAATTTTAATTAAAGTGAGTTATTTCTTATATGAATAAATAGTTTAGGTCATATTTTTTCTGGGAGATTCTTTATGAAAATCAAGTTATCCATTTTTTTTGTTTTGAACGGTAATAAATAAGCTAGTTTCGCAAACTAGGAATACTGTTTATTTTTTGCAGATGATTTATTGTCATTTCCAGCTTGCCAAAGTAAACATAGGATGATTGATTAGGATTAAAATACATTTTCTGGCCAGTTCTATATATATATATATATATATATATATATATATGGAATGCTGATTGTACATTTTCAAATTAAGCAAATTTATTGCCTTTCTAATTTGATGCATAAATGCTCCTGTTAAACATTGGTGAAGCATCTGTTTTTATACTTTATAGGGAGATTAGTGGCAACTCTGCTTGTCTATTAAAAAATCACATGCAACTGTGTATTTTACAGTCAACTGACATATTTCTATCTTAATTCCATAGGAAAAATTATGGCTGTATATCTTTAAAATTGCCTGCTTTGGGTTTACTTTACAGATGGTACAAGATTAGAATAAAGTTTCTCTATTAATTCAAAACTGAAAGGATTTACACAATATTCTTACTAATGATCATTCAAGAGATGTTACCTTGCTTGTTTTAGGCCTTAGAAAATGAAATTCTGGTAATTTTATCCTTTCTATTCACTATATCATAACATCTGTCAAACCTTATTAAGCACTCATTTTGTTCAGAGCATGCTATTCAAATAGGAATAAAATCTATTTAGTTGATGTAGTGTCAGCTGGTACAATTGGGTTTCTTTGCTTAATTTCTCTTACTGAAAATTCATCTTTCCATGAAATAATTAATTTGTTTTGTTTATAAATAGGTTATCCTACATGCAAAGACCCAAGATATTTCATCTTCTATTATTAAGTCTTCAATTCAGTCCCATCATCCCTGCTCCTAATATCTCAATGCGTTAATGATAGGTCCTATTAAAGCACTTAACTGGATGAACAGGAATGACATTTTCCACATATTTTCAAAGCTGCCTAGCTTATCTATGTCTTCTTCCTTCCCATTTACATTGCCACCTAATTCCTGAACAAAATATTATTTATTAGTAATAGTATAAACTTCAAATAAATAAGTTCAAATGTTCACAGTAGGCACAAATTTGATATTTTTAACTGATGAGCATTCTGTCTGTTAAAAGTATATATGAATAATTCTATTTTCATTTTATAGCAAGATACATAGTGAAATACAAGTTCAGTCATCCCCCAGTATCAATGGGGGATTGGTTTCAGGACCTCCCACAGATACTGTAATCCACAAATGCTGTAGTCCCTTTGCATGTAACCTGTGCACATCCACATTTATACTTCAGATCATCTCATGATAACTTTTAATGCCTAATACAATAGAAATGCTATGTAAATAGTTGTTATACTATATTGTTTAGGGAATAATGACAAGAAAAAAAGTCATGCTCAGTACAGACACAGACATTCATTTTTATTCCCCAAATATATTCAATGTGCAATTGGTTAAATCCATGGATGCAGAACCCACAGATATAGAGAGCGGACTATATAAGAAAATTTTTTATGTACTTAAAAGTTCTTCATCTGTTTAGATTGAATGTGTTCTGAGTGTATTTGGGGAAGTAGGACAAGAATCTGGTGACCTCTGAATTTATTTTCACACATATTTTATGTAGCATAGAATTTGAGAGGATTTATTTGGTCTCTTAAAACAATAAGGCTTTGAGTTTACTTGAAGTAAAACTTATTTTAGTCAGAGGTATAGTATAATTGTGAAGTTTTAGCTAAAAAACAAATGTTCATATTAATCTAAGCAGCAGATATATTTTCATGAAATGCTTAACCAAAGCAAAGAAAGCAGATATCAGTGTTGTGGTTCGATACCACCATCAGATGAGTGGACAGTTGACTGCTATAACTTTTCCATTATTCAGTACTTATCTTAATAAAGCAAAAGTGTTGCCAAGTAAATTTTGTTACAGTACATTTCTATCCAAAGTTTTTAAAGTATTTTAGAGATTTTTAAGTATATAAATGAGAAGCAATCTGGGTTTTCAGTCAATAGTTTTTTACTCTCATCTAGGGATAAATATAAATTAAATAGGGTTACTGTAATATTTATGTGTAATCTTTCCATTATAAACAGTGGCTTAGATTTTTGAAACTATAAGACTTAATCAAATATAAGCTTATTATAGCCAGTAGGCTGCTAATTTGTGACTCCTTTTTTAAATAGTTATCATGGTGATGAACACTGCAGAAAACAATAGGAGTTTAAAACAGGGAGTTAGGGAGTTTTTCTTAAGTAAATGATACTTAAGATAATATCTGAAATTATTTAAGTGATATTGAGGAGTGGGGAGTGGAAAGAGGAAAATCTTGTAGACAGAGGGAATAAAATGCTCAAAGGCCTCAGACAACTGAAGGACATTAGAGCACACAGGAAAGTGGAGAGGAGTGGCTGGAAAAGTGAATGGAGAGATAGACAAAGAAGGATCATGCAAGATCTTGTAGGCCACATTAAAGATTTTTTAAAATAATATTTGTTGAGATATTTTTTCAATATTTTTGAAGTAATGAAAAAAGTACTTAAAATAACATCAGGTACCAAAATATGAACACTATAATTGATATTAATATTTGCAGAGCTTTCTGATCTCTCTACATCAGGGTGATCTATCATGAGTGAAGCAAAGGATTCTTAACATACGTGCTTCTAATAGTTATCCATCATTTTTCCCCCTGTCTTATAGCCAGATATGGGATGGAGAAATGATTTGTGAAACAGTAGAGCAACTGTAGTACACAGTTGTTCAGTGAAGGTTTTGTACTGTCAAGCCTGTAATATTGATGCCACTTTACCTGAAACTGAGAATCAATTATTCCCATCTTCTGCTTGTAGCTACATGATCTTCATGCATGTCTTTTTTTTTTTTTTTTTTTTTTTTGAGATGGAGTCTCACTCTGTTGCCCAGGCATGATTTCGGCTCACTGCATGTCTATTTCTAAGTATACCTTGGAATTGCAAAAGGACAATCAAAATGAAAATTAAATTTGGAGATTTTAGCAGTAGTCCTTCTCTCCCCCATCTATCCATAAAAATTACATATAAACATTAAAATCTAGACGGCATATTAAAGTCTTGTGTGTTTAAAATTAGTTAAGGATAAGTAAGAAAGTGTTAATTTGTTTATATTGGTATGGTGTATAGTGACTGAAATAAAGCTTTATGAAAAATTATTTTTAAAACCTCCGGTTATGTCAGTCTTGTTTCTGGTGGAAATACTGCATTATTTTATAGAAAAGAGGAAAATTTAAAAACAGATATTACAGTTTATCACCTCCAAGCTAATAAATGATCATGAAAACAGCAGCCAGTAGCATGACTGATGAAGACTCTGAAATTATAACGTGATTCTAGGAAGCTAGAAGAATTCATATAACACTGACCTAATTGTTGCTCTTGAAGCACACAACTAATTTTGCAACATGTAAATACTTTATAAAGTTTAAAAGAAATGTTTCGTACATATTGAGAACTGTAATGAAAAATAATGTCAGAGGTGATCAGAATTTCTACTTATCTTGAAAATTTAGAGTAGATCTGAGTACTTATACATCTTAAACCTGGTCCCAAATTGTCAAGAATCTGACAGGAAGGCCTTTCTTTATAGCAGAGCTTCTTGTTTTATGGTTGATAAGGGTTTCTGTTTTGTGAAAGGGTTCTCGCTTTCTGAATTTTTGAGCAGTCCAAAAGTTATCTTATAGTTTAGATCAGTGTTATTAAGAGTATTTTGTTTCAGGATACCAATGATGGCATTAGGTTTGTATTTGTTTTACCATTGAATGTTTATATGTGCCTTAGGTTTGCAAAACAAAATATATAGAGCATTTTTCACTTTTGAAGTAGATTAAAAGTAATTAACCACAAAAACCTTTAAAAGTCAGAAACTGTTTAAAATATCCCTACATATACTACTGATAGATATTGCAATAAGAATGTAAGTACCAAAATGTATTAAATTTAAGAAAGATATTTAAGGCATCAAAAGAATATACCTTGAAATATTAAGAACCATCTGTGAGAAACCAACAGCCAGAATGAGGCTGAATGGGCAATAACTGAATGCATATTCCCCTTGAGAATTGAAACAAGACAAGTATGCCCACTCTCACCACTCCTATTCCACATTCTTAGCTACAACAATCAGGCAAGATAAAGAAATTAAAGGGATCTGAATAGGAAGAAGAGGAATCAAACTGTCTCTTTTCACAAATGATATAGTTTTGTGCCTGGAAATCCCCATAGCCTCTGCTCAAGAGCTCCTAGATTTGATGAAAACTTTAGCCAAGTTTTGGGATTAAAAAATCAATATATAAAAATCAGTAGCACTTCTGTACACTGTGTCCAAGGTGAGAACCCAATCAAGAACGCAATCTCACTTACAATAGCCAATAAAAAAAGTGCATTACCTAAGAGTACATCTGCCCAAAGGAGGTGAAAGATCTCTACAATGACAACTACAAAACACTGCTTAAAGAAATCATAGATGGCCAGGCACAGTGGCTCACACCTGTAATACCAGCACTTTGGGAGGCTGAGGTGGGCAGATCACAAGGTCAGGAGTTCGAGACCAGCCTGATCAATATGGTGAAACCCCATCTCTACTAAAAATACAAAATTAGCTGGGCGTGGTGGTGTGCGCCTGTAATCCCAGCTACTCAGGAGGCTGAGGCAAGAGAATAGCTTGAACCTGGGAGGCGGAGGTTTCAGTGAGCCAAGATCGCGCCACTGCACTCCAGCCTGGGCGACAGAGTGAGACTCCATCTCAGAAAAGAAAAAAAAAAAAAAAGAAATCGTAGATGATGCAAACAAATGGAAAAATATTCCATACTCATGGATCAGAAGAATCAATGTTGTTAAAATGGACATATTGCCCAAAGCAGTTTATAGATTCAGTGCTATTCCTATCAAACTACCAACAACATTTATCACAGAATTAGAAAAAAATATTCTAAAATGTATATGGTACCAAAAAAGATCCCGAATCAGTAAAGCAATCCTAAGCAAAAAGGACAAAGCTAGAGACATCACACTACCAAATTTCAAACTCTACTACAAGGATACAGTAAAGAGAACAGCATGATACTGGTACAAAAACAGACACATAGATCAATGGAATGGGTTAGAGAGTCCAGAATTTAGGCCACACACCTACAGCTATCTAATCTTCAACAAAGTTGACAAAAATAAGCAATGAGGAGGGGATTCCCTATTCAGTAAATGGCACTGGGATAGCTAGCAAGCCGTATGCGGAAGATTGAAACTGAAGCCCTTCCTTTCATCATATATGAAGATTAACTCGAGAGGGCATAAACATTTAAATATAAGACCACAGTAAGAATCCTAGAAGAAAACTGAGGAAACACCATTCTGGACCTGGGCCTTGGGAAAGTATTTATGACTAAGTCCTCAAGAGCAATTGCAACAAAAACAAAAATTGACAAATGGGACCTAATTAAGTTCTTTAAGCTTCTGCACAGCAAAAGAAACTGTCAACAGAGTAAACAGACAACCTACAGAATGGGAGAAAATATTTGCAAACTGTTTATTTGACAAAGGTCTACTATCCAGAGTCTAAAAACAACTTAAACCAACAAGGAAAAAACAAATGACCCCTTTAAAAATGTAAATAATACATGAACAGACACTTCTCAAAAGAAGACATCTGTGTAGCCAACAAGCATATGAAAAAATTGTTCAACATCACTAATCATTAGAGAAATGCAAATCGAAACCACAATGAGATACTATCTCATACCAGTCAGAATGGCTGTGATTGAAAAACCAACAAATAGCAGATGCTGATGATGTTGCAAAGAAAAGGGAACCCTTATACACTGCCTACAGGAATGTAAACTAGTTCAGCCACTGTCAAAAGCAGTCTGAAGATTTCTCAAAGAACTTAAAACAGAGCTTCTATTCAACCCAGCAATCCCATTACTAGGCATATACCCAAAGGATTATAAATCATTCTGCCAGAAGGACACATGCATGTGTATGTTCATCACAATACTGTTCAAAAATAGCAAAGACACAGAATCAACCTAAATGCACATCAATGGTGGACTGCATAAAGAAAATGTGATACATATACACCATGGAATACTACACAGTCATAATTAATCCACCAGTCACCAAGCCCTGCCCACATAAAAAACACAAACAAACAAACAAAAAACTTCCAATCTGATTTTTGGTGCTGTTCTTGTAAATATGTAGAATCAAAGATCACAAAATCTCTGAGGAAAGCTTCCAATTAAGATTCAAAACAGTACAAACTGAAAAAATAATATATTCAGAAAGATAACTATGAGAAAATTACGATGAAAAAACAGAACTTTTAAACATAACAATGAAAAATATTTTGCATTGAATATCTGGAAATTGATTTTTTTTTTTTTTGAAAGAGAGAGTCTTGCTCTGTAGCCAGGCTGGAGTACAGTGACATGATCACGGCTTACTGCAGTCTTCGCCTCTCAGGTTCAAGCAATTCTTGTGCCTCAGCCTCCTGAGTAGCTGGGATTACAGGTGAACTCCACAACATTTGGCTAATTTTTGTATTTTTGTTTAGTAGAGACAGGGTTTCACCATGTTGGCCAGACTGCCGTCAAACTCCTGGCCTCAAGTGATCCTCCTGCCTTGGCCTCCCAAAGTGCTAAGATTACAGGCATGAGCCACTGTGCGTGGCCTGGAAATTGAAATTGATATAGAAATGCAATGACGTTTGTGATGAAAATGTGAAATGATAAACTTTAGGAAATCTCACAGAGTATGGAACAAAAATACACATGGAAAGTAAGAATAAAAAGACAAAATTGTTAGAAATTAAATTCAGGAAGTTCAAGATTCTTCATTATAGAATAGAAGATTTAAAAAGAAACAAATTATCACAAACATCAAAAACATACTTTTTCTGTAACTCAGGGATCCACCAAATGCCCAGCACAATGAAGTATATGCTTAAGTATATCACCATGAAATTTCATAATACAGGGATCCTGAAAGTTAACAGAGATACAGAAAATCATGTACAAATAATCTTAAATCAGAATTTTATCGCACTTCTCAGCAGAAGACATTGGAGCTCTACGTTTAATAACCCTGAAGGAAAAAATTCAACCCTAGAATGCTCTACTTGGTCAAACTATCAGTCAAGGGCAGATTAATTATATTCTTTGAAGGTTTTTAAGTAGCTTACCTCCTGTGTACTCTTTCTTTGTAACTGCTGGATAATGTGTTTCATCAAAATGAGAAGTAAATATGAAAGAGTGGTAAATAATGTCTTACCCAAAAAGTTAGGAATCAAATATAGGGGAAAGCCTAAGAGAATTGGATAATGATAAAGAGAAGTTCCAGAACAATAGCTATTCAGTAAATTTCAGAAGCAATTCATAGCCATTAAAGTGAGAGAAGAGTAGGCTCAGGAAAGCTGTCTTTTCCATCTATCCTTGCCCAAATGGTTGTGTTTTATCATATTGAAAATAGTTCAGTATTTCTGAAAGATCTGATACTAATGGGTGCCAATGAAGCAATTAATAGGTTTAGAGAAGTTATTTTACCCAGAATTGCAAAATATCTCATGGAACTGTAATTCAAACCTGGGAAACCATAATCCATGTTTTATTCACAATGCACTGTCTCAATAATTACAATGCAAGGTTAAAAAACAGTAGTGCCATGTAATGAGAGATTACTTTGTAGGAGTAATTGTGCATTTTAATGTACAGTTCACAAAGTACTTTTGCATTATATTTTGATTATGATAATGTGCTTTGGAAGGATTTTAAGATGAGAGGTGACATGAGTCAAGTGAATGGAAAATGAGATATCTGTCAGAACTAACAATCAGGGTGGAATCAGGATGGATGCCAGTACATCGTCAAGATTCATTGTAAACCTTCTATGGTGTTGATGGGATGTCTTGGAAGCAGATACAAATGACTTTTCCAATGCCAGTGATTTAAGGACTGCACTACCCCCTTTGCTCTAGATCACTGACTCAACTTCAAACTTTTACTGGTGACAGATGTGTCAAATTGATTTGAGCCCTGCAAATACAAAATCTATGGACTGAAACCCTTTCCTTTGGAAATTAACCTGTGTTAAGTAGACAGACTTCAGATGGTTGAGTGTTTTCTCTCATTGGCTGCCAAATTTTTATCTTAACTACTTGAATGGAAAGTTTTCTAAAATAAATTGCTCAATCTCTTTCTTCTTAAGCAGGCTAGAGGAACCTGTCTTAAACTGATTTTTCTTCTAGTTTGTGTTTGTATTTTCTTTGTGAAATAACAAGTTGCTATTGTTATAGAGCTTCACTATATTATCCATTGCCCAAATAAACAGGCCCATGTCTCAAAGCTTGTTTCACCCTGTTTTATAGTTTTTATATTAGGAATAACATGTGAGGTGATGAAATCTGACCTCTTTTTGTAGCCATGGAAGTAATGAGCTGTGAAGTTGGCAAACATCACTAAGGAATGCCTAATTGAGTAACTGGTCTTATCAGACTCTCTGATCATATTCCAAATTTAAGTTAGTTAGGAAGTAACAAAAGATGCCTTATAACCTAATAGTAACTTCAGACTTCTACCCTTAGTAACATGCTTAACAAATCACTTAACTTCCTTTTGTCTTAGTTTCTTTATCTTTAGCAGAAATAGAGGATGGGAAGAATAATTACAATACCTGTCTTTAATAATCATTATAAGAATTAAATGGATTAAGTGAAAGTGTACAATACCTGTCACATAATAGATGGTCAGTGTTATCTTCTTTTCCCCTCTTCCAGATTTCTCCACCTTACCACAGCAGATAACTCTAAATGATTACTCATGCACTATCCACAGAATTTAGTTAATGCCTATTTCCTTTTCCCCTTGTAAGCCCTTCATTTCAAAAAGAGGGGAGAAAAAAAGAACTTACCACTTTGTGACATGTGATATATTTTTCTCCACTGCCTGCCTGAGCTGACACTTGGACTTTTACAGAGGAAATGACAATATATGCCATTTGCTACTTTTAGAAATATGGAAAGATAAAAACTCATCAATGCTAAATTCCTTTATCACAGTCAACTTCTTGAATTTCTCCTGCCTTTCTGTGATCTCTCCACTTTCACCATAGAGGACTGGCTAACTTCTCATCAGGACTGTTGGCCTCCTAAGGAGATACAGTGTCATCAAAAACCAAATGATACAGAGTTGTAGTAACCTTTCTATGTATATTACCTCTGCATTAAAGATGCTTAAATTTCAAACATGAGAAACAAAAGGAAATCTAATATGAAAGTGTTTCTATTTTATCTTTTAATCAAGTGCATTTAAATCTTGATGAAACTTTAAAACCTTTCTTCATTTAACTCAAGAAATTATTAAAGAATGGAGAAATGCTGGTTGGGCACAGTGGATGATGCCTGTAATCCTAAAACTCTGGGAGGCAAAGGCAGGTGAATTGCCTGAGGTCAGGAATTCAAGAACAGCCTGGGCAACATGGCGAAACCCCATGTCTACTAAAAATACAAAAAATTAGCCAAGCGTTGCGGCACAGGCCTGTAATTCCAGCTCCTAGGGAGGCTGAGGCACGAGAATTGCTTGAACCTGGGAGGCCAAGGTTGCAGTGAGCCATGATTGCGCCAGTGCACTCCAGCCTGGGAGACAGAACAAGACTATCTCAAAAACAGGAAAAAAAAAAGAGAGAGAGAAATGCTGAATTGAGATTCTGAAAATTTTTTTCTAATTATTTTATATCTTATTTAATGGCAGTAAAACTGTCAGTTCACTTTACTAGAATGCATTCTGAATCACTAATCAACATCTTCTATATCTTTTGTCTACCTGTTCCCAAATTGTACTCTCCCCCCACAACTTTCATTTTACATTGGAAAAGTGGAAACATTAATTCAAAATAAATTTGGCAGATTTTTAAATAAGGAGATATGTTATATTCTGTGGCATTTAAATAATGATACTCTGAAATATACAAACATATATATGTATGTATATGTAGATAATTCCAAGTAAAAGATACACATGAAAACATAAGTAGATACATTTACAAATATATGTAAGCAAATTATACCATCATTTCCATCAATCCAATATTTCCATCAATCCAGTCATAAATATGCTGATTAGTATCTACATTGTTTCTTTACTGATATTTTTTCTAATAACTTATCATCTTAGCCATATTTAGATATATTCACTTAGGAGAGATGCTGTGTGTTACTTTAAAAGAGCAATCTAAATTCTATACATTTGCTTTTTTAAAACATTTCTATCTAGAAATTGACATTGAACGCTGTGTGAGAGAATCTATCAACCTGTTTTGTTGGACTCCTAAAAGTGCTACTTACAGACAGCATGCTCAACCTCCAAAGCCAACTTCTGACAGCAGTGGAGTCAGAAGTTCGGCACCTTATTTCTCTGCTGAGTGTCCAGATCCTCCAAAGACAGATCTGGTATGTATTTGCGGATTTAGTTTGCAAAGTCTAAAAGGAGATGGATGTTAAAATTAATATACCCTAGTAGCATTATTGCTCTTAATGGTATCATTTATGTCCTTTTAATGTAGCTATTTTCTAACATGTGATTAGATTCATAGAAATATTCCAGAAAACCATTATATCTGTTTGGTTATAGCGTTAAGAAGATTGTTTTGATGTATTCCTCCAGGTAGCAAGTTTTGCTTTTTTTGTATGCATTTGTCATATCTGTTTATATATCAGTTGGTTATATAGTGAGAGATTACAGAAGCAAAGAAAGAATTAAAAAAAATAGAAAAAGAGTTGTTAATAGAGCAGGAACTTATTCTTAGTTGACAGAAGAAACAGCATTTTTAAAACTATGCCCATGTAGGTGTTTCAACATTATCATTATTATTAAACACAGTTTATAAATATGGTCAACAAAGCTTTCAGTTATAATAATTCATACATTTCAAATATTCTAATATTATCATAGTATCATAATTATTTCCATGAAATTGAATTTCAGTCAGTATGTATGTATTGCTTTTCAGATATGGCACTTTCTATGATTTTATTTATGTCCCCAAATATATGAGTGCATTCATTTGCACATATTTCCATCACAATCAAATTATATTAAGGTCACTTATAAACATGACCCTGCTTATGATTCAGTACAGAGCAGTTTCAATAATTATAATCTCTGCCTCTAGATATATAGATGATAGAGAGGGAAACAGCTAAATGATTATACATATGAAAGATTATAAGACATTTCTAAAATATCCTGAGAGAGAAAAGAATAAGAACCCACACTTATGAATAAATATTTGCATTATAGTTTTCCAAAAGTAGTAGTTTTCTTCTGCCTGCCCGGAAGAAAGTAAGTTCTCAAATACTAGAAATATTCAGCTGAAGATATTACCATGTAATAAATTTTAGTGGGAGAACTCATTTGTCAGTAAATGATAAATGTTGTTCTAGATCAGGGATACCCAACCCCCAGGCCACAGACTGGTACCGGTCACAGGAATCAGGCCACACAGCAGGAGATGAGTGGCAGGCAAGCCAGCAAAGGTTTATCTATATTTACGGCCACTCTCCATTACTCGCATTACCTCCTGAGTGCCGCTTCCTGTCAGATTAGCAGCAGCATTACAGTCTCATAGGAGCAGAAATCCTCTTGTGAACTGCACGTGTGAGGGAACTAGGTTGCACGTTCCTTATGAGAATATAATGCCTGATGATCTGTCACTATCTCCCATCACCCCCAGATGTGACCATCAAGTAGCAGAGAAACAAGCTCAGGGCTCCCACTGATTCTATATTATGAAAAGTCATGTAATTATTTCAGTATATATTACAATGTAATAATAATAGAAATAAGGTGCACAATAAATGTAATATGCCTGAATCATCCCAAAACCGTGTGCCACACCCTGGGTCCATGGAAAAATTGTCTTCCATGAAAACAGTCCCTGGTGCCAAAACAGTTGGGGACCACTGTTCTAGATGACCTGTAAGATAGCTTGAAACTCTGAAATTCAGCAATTCTGAATACAAACTTATTTAATAGTTTCTTTGTTTCAAATTTTGAATTGTATCCTCTTTGTAACAGAAAAACATTTGTTAAGAAGACTGACTTCTCCATTTTATTGCCTTTGTTCCTTTCACATATGAGTTGCTTTTATTTATGTGGGTTGATTTCTGAGCTCTCTATTCTTTTTCATTGATCTATTTGTCTGTTCTTTTGCCAGTACTACGCTGTTTTGATTTATAATTTGTCTTGAAGCTCAGAAGTGTCAGTCCTCCAACTCTGTTCCTTTTTAATACTGTGTTGGTTATTCTGAGTCTTTGTTTCCAAATAAACTTTAAAATTAGTTTGTTGATACCTACAAAATAACTTGCTGCTATTTTGATTGGGATTACATTGAATCTATGTATCAGTTTGGGAAGAACTCTTGACAATACAAGTTGATTATCTCTTTTCAAAGATGCTTGGGACCAAAAGTGCTTTTGGTCCCATTTTATTTGTTTTGATTTTGGAATATTTGCATTATACTTACTGATTGAGCATTCCTAATCCAAAAATACAAAATCCATAATGTTCCAATGAGCATTTCCTTTGACTGTCATCTTGGTATTCAGAATGTTTCTGATTTTGGAACATTTTGGATTATGGATTTTGAGACTAGAGATATTCAACGTTTATTGAGTCTTCCTATCCAGGAAATGGAATATTTTTTCGTTTATCTAGTTGTTGGATTTCTTTCATCAGATTTTTATAGTTTTTCTCATTTAGATTTTATATATATTTTGTTAGACTTATATCTAAGTATTTGATTTTGAGGAATGCTGTTGTAAATGGTATTTTTTTTTTTTTTTTTTTTTTTGAGACGGAGTCTCGCTCTGTTGCCCAGGTTGGAGTGCAGTGGCCAGATCTCAGCTCACTACAAGCTCCGGCCCCTGGTTTACGCTTGCATTCTCCGCCTCAGCCTCCCCGAGAAGGCTGGGACTACAGGCGCTCGCCACTCCCTCTCACCGGGGTTGGTTTTTTGTACTTCCTTTTAGTAGAGACGGGTTTCACCGGGTTAGCCAGGATGGTCTCGATCTCCTGACCTTGTGATTCGCCCGTCTCGGCCTCCCAAAGTGCTGGGATTACAGGCTTGAGCCACCGCGCCCGGCCGTAAATGGTATTTTTTATTTCAAATTCCGTTTGTACATTGCAGGTATACAGGAAAGCGTTTGACCTTTTTGTATTAACTTCGCGTCCTGCTACCTTGCTGTAGTTACTTATATTAGCTCCAGTTTTTTGCTCAGTTCCTTCAGATTTTCTACATATATGATCACATTATTTGAAAAATGGACAGTTTAATTTCTTCCTTGCCAATTAGTACACCTCTTATTTTCTTTGCTTGTGTTATTGCGTTAGATATGACATCTAATATAATGTTAAAAATAAATGGTGAGAGGACATCCTTGCCTTGTACCTGGTCTTAGCAGGAAAGCTTCTAGGGTCTCACCAGAAATTATTGTGTGAGCTGTAGGTTTTTGTAGATGTTTTTTGCAAGTTGAGTAAGTTCTCTTTTATTCCCAATTTGCTGAGAGATTTTTATCATGAATGCATGTTGGATTTTGTAGAATGCGTTTCCTGTATCTATTTATATGATCATGTGAATTTTCTTCTTCAGCTTGTTGGTGCAATGAATTACATTAATTAATTTTCATATGTTAAAACAGCCTTGCATGCCTGGGATAAATTCCACTTGTTCATGGTATATAATTTATTTTATACATCGTTGGATTTGACTTTGATAATATTTTGGTGAGGATTTTGGTATCTATGTTCATGAGAGATATTGTTTTCTTGTAATGTCTTTGTCTAGTTTTAGTATTTAGGGTAATACTGGCCTCATAGAATGAGTTAGGACATACTCATTTTGCTTCTGTCTTCTCAAAGAAATTGTAGATAGTTGGCATAATTTCTTCCTTCAGTCTTTAGTAGAATTCACCAGTGAATCCATCTGGATCTGATACTTTCTGTTTGGAAATGTTCTTAATTATTGATTGAATTTCTTTAATAGATGCAGGCCTATTCAGATTATCTAATTCTTCTCATGTAAAGTTTGTCATATTGTGTCTTTCAAGCCATTTTATCAAGGCTATCAAATTTATGGGCATAGAGTGGTTCATAGTATTCCTTTGTTATCATTTTATTGTCTATGGAATCTGTACTGAGATCTCCTCTTTCATTTCTGCTATTTGTAATTTGAATAATCTCTCTTTTTTTCTTAGCTGGTTAAAGGCTTATTGATTTTATTCATCTTTGCAAGGAGCCAGCTTTTGGTGTCATTGATCTCTTTGATTTACTGTTTTCAGTTTCATTGATTTCTGCTCTGATTTTTATTTTTCTTCTCACTTTGAATTTAATTTGCTATTCTTTTTCTAGTTTCCTAAGGTGGAAGCTTAGATGATTTTAGAACTTCCCTTATTTCTAATATATACATTCAAAGCTATACATTTTCCTCTGAGCATTGTTTTTGCTGCATTCCAAAAATTTTGATGTTGTGTTTTCATTTCCATTTAGTTAATATTTTGACCTATTTATTAATTAAAGGTGTTTTGTTTAGTCTCTAAGTGTATTGGTATTTATTCTCTAAGTCTAATAGTTTGTAGCTAATTCAATCAACTGTATATATAGACACATACACATATACATACAGTTCTATATATATAGTTACATATATATATACAGTGTGTATATAATATATACACACATACACCCTATATATATGAATAAGTTTATCTCTTTCTTTCCAGTTATTATGTTTCCAATTGTTTATTGTCTATTGCTTTGGACAGAACTTCTAGTTTAAGAGTAGGTAGACTTACTTGTTCCTGAATTTAATGAAAATGCTTCTAATTTAATCATTAAGTTTGATGTTTTTTATACTCTTTGTTGAGACAATTATTGTCCCATCTTTTTTGTATTTCTGAGTGTTTATCATGAAGGTTAAATTTTATCAAATACTTATTTTGTATTAATTTGGGATTATTTCATCTTTCATTGTGATAATGTCTTACATTATTACAATTTCTTACATTTAATGGTCATTACATTTCTGAGATAAAGTCTACTTGTTCACTACCAAAAAGACATACTGGCTATATTTGATTTGCTAGTTTTTTAAAAAAATTTATGCACCTATGTTTCTAGATTAGAAAGGTCTATAATTTTCTTTTCCTTTTTGTCCTTGTCAGGCTTTGGTCTTAAGATTATATTACCTATTGGGTACTGTGCTCACTACCTGGCTGACAGGAGTCACCCTAAACCTCAGCATCACACAATATACCCTTGTGACAAACCTGCACATGTACCCCTGAATCTAAAATAAAAGTTGAAATTATTTTTTTAATTTTATTTATTTCTCCTTTTGTCTGCTATTTAATCGTTTTCTATAAAAGGAATTATCTCTTTTATATAAATTGAGGAAACTTGTCTGAAAAAGCACTTCTATAAGTTCATGTTGTTTGAAAAGTATTTCTATTTAGTTAACATGTTTATTTTCTCAAAATTTTTTCTAAAAATACCTATTTTAATTTTTTATGTTTGTAGAATTCTATACATAAAATACTTTTAATTTGTGTTCTCTTTTATCTGAAATGTTGTCTATATTTTCCATCCTAGTATTGTTTACTTGAAAGTTAAAATGTGTTAGTATAATAGAAAACAGGTACAAAAATAATGTATGCATACTGTAAAAAGAACATTTATTAAAATTAGGATCATCAGAATTCAGGTTCATATTATATATTCTTATTTCTGAGTCAAAAACAAATTTTAAAAGCGGCTTTTATAAATTGAAATAAATTGTACTCTGTTACTAGTAGAATGGAAGTTTAAAAGTGGATATGAGAAGAAAAATCAATTATACTTTTATTTCTGCATGCATCTATTGTATTTATTCCCTGAATCAGAGTTTTATAGCAGAGAAAGCATGAGCTTTGCTGTTAGATGGACTTGGTTTCTAATTTCAACCCTGTTCCTTTTTCATTGTATAATCTTGAATAATTCACATAACCTCTCTGCTTCCCTATTTGTAATTGTGAACATACTTAAAATAATACCACTCTGGCAGGGTTACTTTAAGAATGATCTACATAAAGCTCCTAATTCAGTGTCTAGTGCATAATAAGCACTCCAAAAGAGTAAAAAACCATTATTACATGTTTAGTAATTAACAGTTAATTTTTTTTACTTTGCAGTCTGCCCAAGAACTTTATAACAGTCTTCTATATTTAAATGATCTGTACAAAGGACATGATGTTCTAGTATTCTGTTTTTCCTCAGCTATGTTACCTCATTACTATCACTTTACATTTAGAAACCACTATAAAAACAGTGCGGAGAGTAAGGATTAGGGAGGCTGGGTTTTCAAAGAAGGAATCTTTCTGGCAGTTTTACCTCAGTAAATTCAGTTTAAAATTTCACTTTGACCTTTACTTCTTAGTCTTAATACTATTTTCATCCCTAAACTAAAGAATTGCCAAAAGAATTATTTCATCTAGTGCCAAAGTCTTTCCCATCAGTTTTCTCTTAAGTAGCTAAAACTGCTTGAGAATTCTGACTGAAGTTTATTAATTGAAGGAAATAATAAGTAAAGATATGTAATCTTGGTTAATAGAATGAATGTTTTTGAACGGAGTGTATTTTGGAAAAAACTCCAGTTAATCTTTGATTTTTTTAAATGTATTTCTTTTTTAAATTTTAATCACATATTTACAACTGGTATAACTTACATGCAATATGTAAATAAGCAATAATTATTAAGTTCTTTTTAATACCTCATTATGAATACCTATACTAACCCAAGATTTTATTAAATAAATTTTTTTTATTCACATGATGCTAACTGCTTGTATATACTATTACCATAAAAATGATAGCATTTATTGTATTACCTTCAGTTTATAAGGTATGCTTTCAGTGTAGATTAAACATGAGTTTACTGTAGATAAAATCTTATTTAAAGCACATTTTTATACTTTTGGTTCAAATAGTTTCCAAAATTCAAATGTAAATGTCAGTCTACAAAGTTTAATCTCAATAATAACAACACTACTTTTTAGATTTTGAACAGTTTAAAAATAACACCACAGTGCTTTATGATTTTCAGGTACCCAGGTACGTTATTTTATCTGCCCCTAAACAAATCTCTGAGATGTTTTATCCCTATTTTAGATGTAAAGAGATTCAGAAACCTTACTTAATACAAGTTAACTTATAAATTGCCATTATATCAGTACTGTAAATATGTTTTTCACTCTTATTTATTGAAATGTATATATTAATATATATCATATCCTACTGTACACGTGGCTTTTCAAGCATTTTTAAATTTTTCTCTGTTTCTCTAGAAAATACATTAACATATACTCATGCAATCATCTATATACCTACTCTTAAATAAGAAAAAATATTTTTACAGTAAGGACAAGGAAGAGTACAATTATGTATCCTTTTTTTGCTAACATATTGAGAGTAAAATGTTAACCTAAAGGAGAACTAAACACTGCTGAAATTATTTAGAGCAATAGATGCATTGAAAACAAAAAGGTTAGCTTTGCATCCATTCTTTTTACTGGTTCCATTCTTCTGCCATTATCTAATGTTCTATAAGCAATTTTGGAGCCATTATGATAGGCACAATTTCAGTGAAAGATTAGGACTACAAACCCTGGCAACTACATATAAGGGTAAAGTGTATCAGTCCTCTGGAAGTTAAGTAGAAGACATTTAATAGAAAATAATATCTTTTGAAATTTGTTTTTCCGTAGTAATGTATAATCTTATTCTACCATTGGCCCAAAAAATAAGCAAATAATAATAATAATAATAATAATCCAACATAAGAAAATAAGGGATAGTTAGATTTGGGGATAGGATATCGAAAGACCTTGATTTACTGGATTAAAATATGATTTATTTTCTTTCTATATTCCAAGTGCAAAGAAGGAGAAAGCAAACAAATTCCTAGACAGAAATTGATATGGTTTGACTGTGTTCCCATCCGAAGTCTGATTTTGAATTGTAGTAATTCCCATGTGTCAAGGGCAGGACCAGGTAGAGTAATTGAATAATAGGGGCAGTTTCCCCCATACTGTTTTCGTAATAGTGAATGAGTTCTCATAAGAGCTGATGGTTTTCTGATGGACTTCCCCCTTTGCTTGGCTCTCATTCTCTTTCTTGCCACCATGTAAAGAAGCACATGTTTGCTTCCCATTCTACCATGATTGTAAGTTTCCTGAAACCTGCCAAGCCATGCTGAACTGTGAAACGTCTTTCCTTTATAAATTACCCAGTTTGGGGTATGTCTTTATTACAGTATGAGAACAAACTAATATATTAAATTGGTACTGGTAGAGTTAGTTGGGTGCTGCTGTAAGGATACCGAAAATGTGGAAGTGTTTTTGGAGCTGGGTAACAGGCAGAGGTTGGAACAGTTTCAAGGGCTCAGAATAAACATGAAAATGTGGGAAAATGTGGAGCTTCCTAGAGACTTGGAATCCTCAGAAGACAGGCAGATGTGGGAAAGCTTGGAACTCCCTAGAGACTTGTTGAATGGCTTTGACCAAAATGCTGATAGTGATATGGACAATGAAGTCCAGGCTGAGATGGTCTCAGATGGAGATGAGGAGCTTTTTGGGAACTGGAGTAAAGGTCACGCTTGCTATGCTTTAGCAAAGAGACTGGCAGCATTTTGCCCCTGCCCTAGAAATATGTGAAACTTTGAACTTGAGAGAGATGATTTAGGGTATCTGGCAGAACAAATTTCCAAGTGGCAAAGTGTCCAAGAGGAAGCAGGCCATAAAAGTTTGGAAAATTTGCAACCTGATGATGTGAAGAAAAGAAAAACCCATTTCCTGAGGAGAAATTCAAGCCAACTGCAGACATTTGCATAACTAATGAGGAGCCAAATGGTAATCACCAAAACAATGGGGAAAATGTTTCCAGGGCATGTCAGAGACCTTCACAGCAGGTCTCCCATCATAGGCCTGGAGGCATAGGACAGAAAAAATGGTTTCCTAGGCTGCTGCTACTCTGTGCAGTGTCAGAACATGGTCTCCTGTATCCCAGTGACTTCAGCTTTGGCTGTGGCTAAAAGAGGCCAAGGCACAGCTCAGACCCTTGCTTCAAAGGGTGCAAACCCTAAGTCTTGCAGTTTCCCATATGGTGTTTGGCCTGTCGCATAGAAGTCAAGAATTGAGGTTTGAGAACCTCCACCTACATTTCAGAGGATGTATGGAAATGCCTGGATATCCAGGCAGAAGTTTGCTGGAGGGGTAGAGCCCTAATGGAGAACCTCTGATAGGGCAATGCAGAAGGGAAATGTTGGGTCAGAACTCCCACACAGAGTCCCTGGTGCACTGCCTAGTGGAGCAGTGAGAAGAGGGCCACTGTCCTCCAGACCTCAGAATGGTAGATCCACCAACAGCTTGCACTATACATCTGGAAAAGCTGCAGACAGTCAACACCATCCTATGAAAGCAATGGAAAGTGGGGCTGTATCTTGCAAAACCACAGGGGTAGAGCTGCCCAAGGCTGTGGGTGCCCACCTCTTGCATCATCATGACCTGGATGTGTGACATGAAGTCAAGAGAGATCACTTTGGAGCTTTAAGATTTGGCTACCCCACTGAATTTCAGACTTGTATGAGGCCTGTAGCCTGTTTGTTTTGGCCAATTTCTCCCATTTGAAATGTGTATATTTTTCTATTGCCTATACCCCCATTGTGTCTAGGAGGTAACTAACTTGCTTTTGACTTTACAGTCTCATAGGTAGAAGGGACTTGCCTTGTCTCGGATGAGACTTTGGACTGTGGACTTTTGAGTTAATCCTGAAATAAGGCTTTGGGGGACGGTAGAAAAGTGTGACTGTGGTTTGAAATGTGAGGACATGAGATTTGGGAGTGGCTGGGATGGAAACATGTAATCTAACTTTTAAACAAATGGAATCATAGCATTTGTATTGTTTCATGCTTCATATTTGCGTCTTACAGTTACCATGTCTTACAGTTTTTAGCTCCAGCCTAAACTTCTCTTCTCTTCTCTCTTTTTTTGCTTAGCAATGTCTTGAAAGTCTTATGCACACACACACAGACACATACACATACACACACACACACACACACACACACACACATATACACAAACACCTAATTCTGGTTAACAAGCTGCAAACCATTCCTTGGTACAGAAATGTTATTGTGGTACTAATACTATTATCTGTATACCTCAAATGCAAATAGCTAAGTTAATAATGTCTCCTCAGTTTACAACACATTACAATTATTGGACTGGGTCAGACACTTTCTCCTATTTCCTTTTACTTCTTTCTTTCCGCCCTGACCCTCACTCCTTGGTCTCTCCGCAAAATCATTTATAAAACAGTGGTTTGTGAATGTTGGTGTATATTAGCCTCTCCAGGAAAGCTAAGAAAAAATGAGTCCAGTCTTTGTTTAAAGGATAGACCCTGAGCCTTTGTGTTTTTAGCTTGTTCTCCATGAATTCTAATACTGATTGCTCTAGTATAGTTTATATAGGTTTCTGAATATGTGCAAACCCTTTTAAGTTAAATATATATGCATTTATGTGTGTTTGTAGGGATCTTGCCTAATTTTTTATTGTGATAAAAATGCACATAACATAAAATTTACCACCTTAACCATTTTAAGTGTACAGTTCATTGATATTAAATACATTCGTAATGTGCAACCATCACCACCATCTATCTGCATAACTCTTTTCATCTTGTAAAACTGCACCTCTCAACCCATCCCATAGTAATTTCTTATTCTCCCCTCCTCTCCACAACCACAATTCTACTTCTATCTCTATGGTTTTGACTACTCTAAGTACCTCGCAGAGTTGGAATCATATAGTTTTGGTCAGAATTTTTTTTTCTTCTTAAGGCTAAGTAATATCCATTGTGTATGTATACCATATTTTGTTTATCCATTCATTCATCAGTGGACACTTGAGTTGCTCCCACATTTTAGCAATTGTAAACAATGCTGCTATGAACATGGGTGTATAAATATCTCTTCAAGATTCTGGTTTCAGTTCTTTTTGGCATATATCCAAAAGTGGAATTTCGGGATCTTTAGTATTTTGAGGAACTGCCATACTGTTTTCTACAGCAGCTATATCAGTTTACATTTTTACCAACAGTGTGCAAGGGTTGGTTTCAGTTTCTTCTGAAACTTGCCAACACTTTTCTGTTTTGATTTTTTTTTCTTTCTTCTTTTTTTTTTTAAATAATAAATGTTAAGTGGAATCTCATTGTAGTTTTGATTTATATTTCCCTAATGATTAGTGATAGTGAGCATCTTTTCATGTACTTCTTAGCCATTTGTATATCTTCTCTGGAGAAATGCCCTTGAGTTGTTTCTTTTTTTGTTGAGTTTTAGGAGTTTTCTATATATTCTCGATATTATTCTCATATTAAATATATGATTTGCAAATATTTTGTTTCATTCTGTGGGTTGCCGCTTTACTCTGTTCAGTGTCTTTTGATGCACAAAATATTTTATTTCACAAAGTTCAATTTGACTATTTTTTTCTGTGTTACCTAGGGCTTTGGTGTCATCTCCTAGAAATCAAGTGCCAACTCCAGTATCATGAAGCTTTTGCCCTATGTTTTCTTCTAAGAGTCTTACAGTTTTGGGCCATACATTTAAGTCTTATTGATTTTGATTTAATTTTTGTACATGTTATTAGGTGAGAATTCAGCTTCATTCTTTTGCATGGGGATATACAGTTTTTCCAGAAACATCTGCTAACAAGTCTGTCCTTTACCCCACTAAATGGTCTTAGCCACCCTTCTCAGAACTTATTTGACCATTTATAAGAGGGTTTATTTTTGGCTCTAGTCTATTGGTCTATATGTCTGTCTGCCTTTATGCCAGTATCATCCTGTTTTCATTACAGTAGTTTTGAAATAAGTTTTGAAATCAGGAATTCTGAGTCTTCTGGCTTTGTTCTTTTTTTTTTTTTTTCCCAAGATTGTTTTGTCTATTTTGAGTCTCTTGAGATTCCATATGAATTTTGGAATAGATTTTTCTATTTCTACTAAAAACATCATTAGTGTTTTGATAAGGATGTATTGAATCTGTAGGTGGCTTTGAGTAGTATTGATATCTTAACAGTATTATATCTTTCAATCCATGAACGTGGCTTGTGTTTTCATTTATTCATGTCTTTCTAAATTTCTTGCAGCATTCTTTTGTTGTTTTCATTGCACAAGTCTTTCACCTCCCTGGTTAATTCCTAAGTATTTTATTCTTTTTGATGCTACTATAAATCAAATTGTCTTCATTAATTCCTTTTCTGATTGTTCATTGTTAGTATATAGAATACAAATGATTTTTTATCTCTTTTTTTCTCTATCCTGCTACTTTGTTGAACTCCATTATTAGTTCTAACAGTGTTAGAACTAATCTTTAAGGTATTTTTTATATATAAGATCATATCATCTGCAAACAGATAATTTACTTACTTTTCAATGGATGGCTTTTCTTTTTCTTGCCTAATTTCTCCAGCTAGGACTTCCAGTACTATGTTGAAAATACATCCCAAAAGCAGACATCCTTGTTTATTCATTACGTCAGAGGAAAAGCTCTCAGCCTTTCACCATTGAGCATGTTTGCTGTGGGTTTTTCATATATGATTTTTATTGTGTTGAGGAACTTTCCTTCTATTCCTAGTTATTAAGTGTTTTTATCATGAAAGGGTGTTTGATTTTGTCTTTTTTTGGCATCAGTCTAGATGATAATGTGTGTGTGTTTTTTTTTCTCTCTCTCTCCATTCTGTTAATGTAATGTATCATATGGATTGATTTTCCTGTGATTAAACATCCTTGCATTCTAGGAATAAATCCCAATTGATCATGCTATATAATTTTAATATGCTTTTGAATTTGGTTTGCTACTATTTTGTTGAAGATTGTTGTTTCCATATTCATAAGGGACATTTGTCTTTAGTATTCCCTTTCTGTAGTGTCTTTGTATGGCTTTGGAATCAGGGTAATGCTGGCCTTATACAATCAGTTAGGAAGTATTCCATCCTCTTCAGCTTTTTAGAAAAGTTTGAGAAGGATTTGTGTTCTTTAGATGTTTGGTAGAATTTACCAATTAAGCCATTAGGTACAGGACTTTTCTTTCTTAGGAGATTTTTTATTACTGATTCAATTTCCCTGTTAGTACTAGATCTAGTTAGATTTTCTATCTCTATGATTTTAGTCTTGGTAAGCTTTGTGTTTCTAGGAACTTATCTACTTCTTCTAGGTTAGTGGCTTCATTTTTGACTCCTGCCTTATCTTCCAAATTTAATCAATCAAAAACTTTTGTTTATTAATCTGTATACTTCTCTCCAATTCTGCTGACAATATTTTACTCATGTTCACCATGATTACAGGCATGTGCTACCATACCTGATTAATTTTATATTTTTAGTAGAAGCGGGTTTCACCATGTTGGCCAGGCTGGTCTCGAACTCCTGACCTCAGGTGATCCACCCACCTCAGCCTCCCAAAGTGCTGGGATTACAGGCATAAGCCACCACGCCCGGCCTGTTCTACAATTTTCTGACTGGTCTCTCTGCATCCATTCTTATTTATATTTAATCCATTTTTTAGACTTCAGCTACCATAATCTTTTTTAATCAAAATGTTTACCAAGACTCTTATGATTATCCTGACAATAAAATTCAAACTTCTAACATGGTCTAAAAGTCCCAATATAATATTTCCCTTGACAACCTTACCAAGATTTTCTGTCAGTATTGTTCCCTCTAATTTTTCTGTGCTGTAGCACAGAAATTAGATTTCACTCAGTTTTAGAAATGCCCTATACATACTTCTGCTGTAAGGCCTCTATGTCTGCCTTCATTTTCTTTTTTAACATAAATTCCTAAAGATCAAGAACTGTATCATAGATTCTTAAATAAAATGATAGGGAGGGGGCAAAGTAAGATGGCCAAATTGAAGCCTTCACCAAGCATGCCTTCTGCACAGAAAGCACCTTCATAAGAACCAAAAACTAGATGAGCACCCACAGTACCTGGTTTTAACTTCATGTCACTGAAAAAGGCACTGAGGAGGGTAGAAATAGTCTTGAATCACCAATGCCACCCCTCGCCCACCCCCCAGCAGGAATTGTGACATTGCATTGAACTCAGTGGTACCCTGTTACAGCAGAATGCAAAACCAGGCTGCACTTAGCTAATGCCCACCCATAGAGGAGATATTTAAACCAACTCTAGTCAGAGGGGAATTGCCCATCCCAGTGGTCCAAACTTCAGTTCTGGCAAGCCTTATCACCCTGGGCTAAAGTGCTCTGGGGCTCTAAATAAACTTCAAAGGCAGTCTAGGCCACAGGGACTGCAACTCCTAGGGGAGTCCTAGTGCTTACTGAGATTAAGGTGAGTGGACTAAGGAGGCACGTAATCTGTTGAGACACAGCCAGAGTGGCTAAGAGAGTGCTTGCACCACCCCTACTCCAAACCCAGGCTGCACAGCACATGGGGCTCCAAAATAGACACCTTCCTTCCACTTAAGGAGAGGAGGGAGAATAAAGAGGTCTCTGCCTTACATCTTGGAAACCAGTTCATCCACATAAGGATAGAATACCAGTCAGAGTTATGAAGCCCCCTTTCCAGGACCTAGCTCCCAGACATTTCTAGACACAGCCTGGGCCAGAAGGGAACCTGCTGCCTTGAAGGGAAAGACTCAGTTCTAGCAAGACCCATCAACTACTGAATAAAGTGCCCTTGGGCCCTGAATAACCAGTAGCAATATCCAGCTAGTATGCCACTCTGAGACTTGCTGGCTTCAGGTGAAACTCAGCACCTTACTAGCTATGGTGGCTATGGGGAGAGATTCCTTATGATTGAGAAAATCAGAGGGAAAAGTAAGGGGAGCTTTGTCTTATACCTTAAGTACCAACTCAGCCACAGGGAAGTAGAGCACCAAGCAGGTTCTTGTGGCCCCCAGTTCCAGGACTTGGCTCTTGGACAGCATTTCTGGACCTGCCATGGGCCAAAAGGAAACTACACTGAAGAGTGAGTCTCAGGCCAGGCAGCATTCACCACAAGCTCAATGAAGAGCTCTTGAGCCTTAAGAGGACATCAGCAGTAGCCCAGCAGTACTGTCCACGGGTTTGTGGTGGTGGTCATGGGGTGAGGCCCCTCTGCCTATGGAAAGGGGAGGAAAGAGTGGGAAATACTGTGTCTCATGATTTGAGTGCCAGGTTAGCCACAGTACAGTAGAACACTAGGCACACTTCTAAGGTTTTTGACTCAAGTCCCTGGCTCGCAGATGGCACCTCTGGACCTGCCTGGAGGAACTTGTGCCCTGAAGGGAAGGAAAAATCCTGGCTGACTTTACCACCTAATGATTGTACAGTCCCAGGACCTTGAGTGAACACAGGCAGTAGCCAGATAGTAGTTATGACAGCAGGCCTTGGGTGAAACCCAGTGCTATGCTGGCTTTCAGTCTGATTCAATGCAGTACCAGTGGTGGTGGCCACAAAGGTGCTTGTGTCACCCCACCCCAAGCTCCAGGTGGCTCAGAATAGAGAGAAAGAGGCTCTATTTTTTTTTAGGAGAAAGTAAGGGAAAAGAACAACACTCTCTGCAGAGAATTCTGGATCTTATCCAAGACCATCAATGCAGTACCTCTACAAGTCTGCAAGAACAATAGTGTTACTGGATTTGGGGTATCCACTAATACAGATATAGCTTAGATCACAACACTCAAGTCTTCTGAGTACCTGAAAAGCCTTCCAGGAAATACAGAATCAAATTAGCCCAGACCGTGAAGACTATAAATACCTAACTCTTCAATATCCAGACACAGATGAACATCCACACATATTACAACCATCCAGGAAAGCATGACCTCACTTAATGAACTAAATAAGCCACCTGGGACTAATCCTGGAGAAACGGAGATATGTGACCTTTCAGACTTGAAATTCAAACTAGCTGTTTTAGGAAACTCAAAGAAATTCAAGATGACGCAGAGAAGGAATTCAGAATTCTACCAGATAAATTTAATAAAGAGATTGAAATAATTAAAGAGAAACAAGCAGAAATTCTATACTTGAAAAAGTACAATTGTCATACTGAAGAATGCATCACAGTCCTTTAATAGAATGGATCAAGCAGAAGGAGTTAGTGAGCTTGAAGACAGGCTATTTGAAAATATACAGTCAGAGGAGACAAAGGAAAAAAGAATAAAAAACAATGAGGCATAGCTATAGGATCTAGGAAATAGCTTCGAAAGGTCAAATCTAAGAGTTATTGGACTTAAAGAGGAGAAGGAAACACAGATAGGGATAGAAAGTTATTATCCCTTTGAATAAAATGGATATTAATGAGTGGTAATTATTACAGAGAACTTCCCAAACCTGGAGAAAGATATCAGTATTCAAGTACAAGAAGGTTATAGAACATCTAGCACATTTAATCGAAAGAAGACTACCTCAAGGCATTTAATAAACTCTGAAAGGTCAAAGATAAAGCAAGGATCCTAAAAGCAGGATAAAACAAACAAATAATATACAATGGAACTCTTATGTGTCTGGCAGCAGACTTTTCAGTGGAAACCTTACAGATCATGAGAAAGTGACATGACATATTTAAAGTGTTGAAGGAAAAAAAAAAAAAATTTACCCTAGAGAGTGTATCCTCCAAAAATGTCATTAAAACATGAATGAGAAATAAAAGTTCCCAAACAAAAAGAGGGTTTTCATCAATACCAGACCTGTCCTACAAGTGCTAAAGGCAGTACTTCAAAAAGAAAGAAAAGATTTTTAATAAGTAATAGAAGATTATCTGTTTTTTGGTTAAAAAAACAAACTCACTGGTAATAGTACGCAGAAAAACACAGAATATTATCACACTGTGACTCTGATGTGTAAACTAATACTAACTAGAAAGACAAAATGATGACCCAAGCACAAATAATGTATTTGCCCATTCTCAAACTGCTATAACTATAACAAAATACCTGAGACTGGGTAATTTATAAAGAAAAGAAATTTAATTGACTCACAGTTCCACTGTACAGGAAGCAAGGCAGCATCTGCCTGCCTTTGGGGAGGCCTCAGGGAAATTTTTCTCATGGCAGAAGGCAAAGTGGTAGCAGGCATCTTACATGGCAGGAGCAGGAATGAGAGAGAGAGGGGAGATGCTACACACTTTACACAAGAACTCACTGTTGCAATGATAACACCAAGGAGGGTGATGTTAAGCCATGAGAAACCTCTCCCATGATCCAATTACCTACCACCAGGCCCCACCTCCAATATTGAGAATTACAATTTGACATGAGATTTGGGTGGAGACACATCCAAATCATGTCAGATAATAACTACAACATTTCAAGACATTGACAGTACTTTAAGATATAAACAGGAAAAACAAAAATCTAAAAAGTAGGGGAACTAAGTGTAGAGTTTTAATTTTCTTTTTGCTTGTTCATTTGTTTTATGCAAATAGTGTTAATATTATCAGCTTAAAATAATGGATTATAAGATATTATTTGAAAGCCTCATGGTAACCTCAAATCAAAAAACACACAACAGATCCATAAAAAAATAAAAAGCAAGAAATTAAATTATATCACCATAGAAAATCACCTTCACTAAAAGGAAGACAGGAAGGAAGGAAAGAAGGAAGAGAATATCTCAAAACAACAAAAATCAAATAACAAAATGGCAGGGGTAAGTTACTATCAATAATATTGAAAGTAAATGGAATAAACTCCTTAATGAAAAGATATTAGAATGGCTGAATGGGTTAAAAGAGCAAGACCTAATGATCTGTTTGTTACCTACAAGAAACACACTTCACCTATAAAGACATATGTTGACTAAGAATAAGGGGATGGAAAAAGGTATTGCATGCCAATGGAAACCAAAAAAGAGCTGGAGTAGCTATATTTACATCAGACAAAATAGAATTAAAAAAAAAAAACTCTAAGAAAAGACAAAGGTCATTATATGATGGTAAATGGGTCAGTTCAGCAAGGGGATATATAAGCATTGTAAACATATATGCACTCAGTACTGGAGTACCCAAGTTATTAGCGCTAGAGAGATGGAACCCATACAATAAAACCTGGAGACTTCAACAGTCTTGTTTCAGCACTGGATACATCTTCCAGACAGAAAATCATCAAAGAAACACTGAACTTAACCTGCATTATAGACAAAATGGACCAAATTTACAGATCATTTCATTCAACAGCCACAGAATACATATTAATTTCCTCATCACATGAATTATTCTGAGGGAGACCATATGTTATCTATCCAGAGACAGACTATATCTTTAAGACAAAACAAGTCTTAAAACATTCAGAAAATTGAAATAATATCAAGCATCTTCTCTCACCACATGGAATAAAACTACAAATCAATTACAAGAGAAATTTATGCAAACACATGGAAACTAAACATCATGCTCCTCAATGACCAGTAGGTCAATGAAGAAATCAAGAAGGAAATTGAAAATTATTTGGAAATGAATTATAATGACGACACAACATAAAACCTATGAAGTACAGCAAAAACAGTACTGAGGGAACATAATAGCTATAAGTGCCTACATCAAAAAAGAAGAAAAACATCAAATAACCTAATGATGCATCTTAAAGAATTAGTAAAATGACGAGTTGATGGGTGCAGCACACCAACATGGCACAAGTATACATATGTAACAAACCTGCACGTTATGCACATGTACCCTAGAACTTAAAGTATAATAATAATAATAAAATAAGTATGTGAAAAAAAAAAGAAATACAAAAGCTGAGAAAGTAAAATATATTCAAAGATACAATTCTATTGTAAAATGATCAGCACAAGTTAGATTAAATGCAAACCTTAGTGCTTCACTAGGATTTCCCGTCTCAATAATTTGTCTTTAAGTGAAGAGGTTTGCTGTGTTTTCAGTATTGGCCATTCATGTCATGTTTTAAAACATTCTTATAGGCCGGATGCGGAGGCTCCTGCCTGTAATCCCGGCACTTTGGGTGGCCGAGGCAGGTGGATCACCTGAGGTCAGGAGTTTAAGACCAGCTTGGGCAACATGGTGAAACCCCATCTGTACTTAAGAAAATACATATATATACAAAAATTGGCTGGGCATGGCGGCAAGCACCTGTGATCCCAGCTACTCGGGAGGCTGAGGCACAAGAATCGCTTGAACCCTAGTGGCGGGGGTTCCAGTGAGCCGAAATCGCGCCACTGCACTCAGGCCTGGGCGACAGAGCGAGATTCCATCTGGGAAAAAAAAAAAAATTGAAATAAAATAAAACATTCTTATCACTGATTATACAGAGAATTGTGTTTTAAAAGTATTAGTAGCAAGAAATTAATGCCCATATTAATTTCCTTTCTACTAAACAACTGTGCTTTCCCCAAGGTCTCTAAAGTGAAAAAAAAAAAAAAAAAGTGAGCAAACCAAACCCAAAATTACTAGAAGAAAAGAATAAGGAGCAGAGCAAAAATAAATTAATTTGAAATGAAGAAAACGATACAGAAGATTAATGAAACAAAGAGTTGGTTTTTTGAAAAGTTAAACAAAATTAACAAACATTTAGCCAGACTAACCAAAAGACGAGAAGATACAAATAGAGATTACAAAGGAGACATTACTACTGATAATGCAAAAATTCAAAGGATTAGCAGCTGCTGCGAGCAACTATATGCCAATAAATTGGAAAATCTCAAAGAGGTGAACAAATGCCTAGATACATACAATCTACCAAGATTGAACCATGATGAAGTCCAAAATCTGAATAGATCAAGAACAAGTAATGAGAGTGAAGCTATGATAAAAATTCTACCTGCAAAGAATGACAGGACCCAATGGCCTCACATCTTAATTCTATCAAACATTTAAAGAGAATGTGTACCAATTCTTTTCAGACTATTCTGAAAAATAGAGGAGGAAATATTTCCAAACTTATTCTTCAGGGCCAATATTACCCTGATACCAAAACCAGATAAAGACAAATCAAAAAAATAATAATAATAAATTGAAATCCCCTGAAAAGGATCCACCATTCTAAATGCCTTTCAGAACATTTGTGATTCATGGAAGATCACAACATCAGTATGCAAAAGAGTTTGTAAGAAGTTGATTCCAACCCTCATTGATAACTTTAAGGAGTTCAAGACTTCACTGAGGTAGTAATTGCAGATGTGGTAGAAATAGAGAACTAGAATTAGAAGTGGAATGTGAGATATGACTGAGTAGCTGTAATCTCATGGTAAAACTTGAACGGATGAGGAGTTGCTTCTTATGAATAAGCAAAACAAGCTTCTACTCCTGGTGAAGATGCTGTGAGCATTGTTGGAATGATAACAGTGCATTTAGAATATTATGTAAACTTATTTGATAAAACAACAGCAAGGTTTGAGAGGAGTGCATATGGAGAGAAGTTCTGTTGTGGGTGAAATGCTATCAAATGGCATTGCATGCTACAGAAAAATCTTTTGTGAAAGGAAGAGTCCATTGATGCAGCAAATTTCATTGTTGTCTTATTTTAAGAAGCTGCCATAGCCACAGCCACCTCAGCCTTCAGCAGCTGTTACTTTGATTGGTTAAAAGTCATCAACATTGAGGCAAGACTCTCCACCAGCAAAAAGATTATGAGTTGCTGGGAGCTTAGATGACTGTCAGCATATTTTAGCAATAAAATATTTTTTAACTGTTATTTTAGGTTCGGGGATACATGTGAAGATTTGTTACATAGATAAACACGTGTCATGGGAGTTTATACATATTATTACATCACCCAGGTATTAAGCTCAGTACCCAATAGTTATCTTTTTTATTCTTCTCTCTCTTCCCACCCTCCCCCATCAAGTAGACCCCAGTGTCTGTTTCCCTCTTTGTGTTCATATGTTCTTATCATTTAGCTCCCACTTATAAGAGAACATGCAGTATTTGGTTTTCTGTTTCTGCATTAGTTTGCTGAGGATAATAGCCTTCATCTCCATCCATGCTCCCATAAAAGACATGATCGCATTCTTTTTTGTGCCTGTGTAGTATTCCATGTGTATTTATATGTATTCCATGTATATGTACTACATTTTCTTTATCCAGTCTGTCATTGATGGGCACTTAGGCTGATTCCAGGTCTTTGCTATTATGAACAGTGCTGTAGTGAACATTTGCATGCATGTGTCTTTATGGTAGAATGATTTATATTCCTCTGGGTGTATATTCAGTAATGGGATGGCTGAGTTGAATGGGAGTTCTGCTGTTAGCTCTTTGAGGAATCACCATGTTGCTTTCCACAATGGTTGGACTCATTTATATCCCCACAAACAGTGTGTAAGTGTTCCCTTTTCTTTGCAGCCTTGGCAGCATCTGTTTTTTTGACTTTTTAGTAATCGCCATTCTGACTGGTGTGAGATGGTATCTCATTGTGGTTTTGATTTGCATTTCTCTAATGATCCGTGATATTAAGATTTTCTTCATATGCTTGTTGGCTACATATATGTCTTGTTTTGAAAAATATCTGTTCATGTCTATAAGGAACTTAAACAAATTTACAAGAGAAAAACAACCCCATTAAAAAGTGGGCAAAGGACATGAGCAGACACTTCTCAAGAGAAGATGCACATTATTTTCTTCTAGATGATGTTTTTGCACACTTAATAGATTATAGTGTAAACTTTTATATGCTATATGCACTGGGAAATCAAAAAAATTAAGTCACTCATTTTATTGCAATATTCACTTTTTTGTCGTGGTCTAGAACTGAACCCTCCATATCTCCGAGGTATGCTTGTTGTAATTACATGCTGTTAATACGTGAATATGTGTGATCATGAACATGAGTATAAACACAGTTGTTATACAACATGGAAAGCACCACAAATTGAAACGTTCTTTCTCCTGAAAACTTAAAAATATGAGCAAGTTTTTTGTTTTGTTCTGTTTTGGGTTTTTGTTGTTGTTGTTTTTGAGATGGAGTCTTGCTCTCTCACCAGGCTGGAGTGCAGTGGCACGATCTTGGCTCACGGGAACCTCCGCCTCCCAGGTTCAAGAGATTCTCCTGCCTCAGCCTCATGAGTACCTGGGACTACAGGCTCACGCCACCACTCCCAGCTAATGTTTGTCTTTTTAGTAGAGACGAGGTTTCACCATGTTAGCCAGGATGGTCTCGATCTCTTGACTTCCTGATCTGCCCCGCTCAGACTCCCAAAGTGCTGGAATTACAGGTGTAAGTCACTGCGCCCGGCCTTTATTTATTTATTTATTTATTTATTTTTTATTTTTTTGACACGGAGTTTCACTCTTGTTGCCCAGGCTAGAGTGCAATAGCGATCTCAACTCACTGCAACCTCCACCTCCCAGTTCAAGTGATTCTCCTGCCTCAGCCACCTGAGTAGCTGTGATTACAGGCATATGCCACCATGCCCGGTTAATTTTGTATTTTTAGTAGAGGCAGGGTTTCTCTGTGATGGTCAGGCTGGTCTCGAACACCCGACCTCTGGTGATCTGCCCGCCTCTGCCTCCAAAAGTGCTGCCATTACAGGCGTGAGCCACCACACCCGGCCCAAAAAATATGAACAAGTTTACTTCAAGAGGAGAAATGTAAAAAAGCAAGAGAAAATATTGCTTGAGATTAAGAAAAAGTCAAAAGAAAGATAATCATTTTTTAAAAAAAGAACAGACTTCTTTTACTTTTACTTTTGTCCTTCTCATCATTTTAAAAGAATTTTGACTTAAGTTTTATTCATTCAGCATTTATTGTACAACTACCATGTGCCAGACACTGTTCAACACTTTCAACACTTCAGCTTTTGAAGGGCTTTACAATCAGAGAGAGGTCTTCAGAGACCCCCATTTCATACTAGTGTGGACTGCATCTTTTCCCATTACCTTGGTAATTGAGGGTACATGAGGAGAGGTGACTGGGAACATATCCTTAATTCAGACAAAGGAGAATAAGTTGAACAATGCCCCTGCCATGCCCCCATTACAACTGGACTGTTTATTTTCCAGACTCAACTTTTATTCGAAACAGAGCTCTTCAATTTACAGTTAGCAAGGTTTTTATCATTTTATATAAATTTCCTTTCCCACAGTATATCAGTTCCAAATTTGGGGCATACTTTAATTCAAACACCAGAAAACTATTTTGGCAGATGGCAATAATGTATCATGACAGGATTTAAAAAAATGTATTTGATTGTTTGGAAGGGTATACTAAATCAATAGTTGTCTCAAATCCTTTATGGAAAAAGGCGGAGATAAATAAATAAGTGTAACACAGTAACTAAGGATAAGTCTCTATTTCCTGGTCCAGAAACTGTTAATTAGCAATGCATGGTTACCATTCCTTTTACTCAGTGATTCTTCATATATTAGGTTGGTGCAAGAGTAATTGCGGGTTTTGCCTTTACTTTTTTTTTTTTTAAAGACGGAGTTTCACTCTTGTTGCCCAGGATGAAGTGCAATGGCGTAGTCTCACTGCAACCTCTGCCTCCTGGATTCAAGTGATTCTTCTGCCTCAGCCTCCCGAATAGCTGGGATTGTAGGAGTGCATCACCATGCCTGGCTAATTTTGTATTTTTAGTAGAGACGGGCTTTCACCATGTTGGTCAAGCTGGTCACAAACTCCTGACCTCAGGTGGTCTGCCTGCCTCGGCCTCCCAAACTGCTGAGATTACAGGCATGAGCCACTGCACCCAGCCTGCCTTTACTTTTAATGGCAAAGATCGCAGTCACTCTTGTACCAACCTAAATATTTCTGATTTTAAAAATAGAATTTTTTTTTTCACTGCAGCATTCTGAAGCTTAGAAAATTTACATAGTAATTTGCCGCTATATTTAAAGACATTTACTGTTTTCCTTTTTTGTGACATTATCTTCGGGAAATCATAATTTGTAGTTGTATAGTAAAAATGTTTTCTTCCTCTAAGTTATAGAAATCTCTGGGTTTTCTCATCCTAAATCATCAAATGAGTAAATGCCACTTTTCTCAATGTAGAAATTGAAGTATGCACAAGTGTCTTCTGAATTGAGCAGTGCCCTGTAAGCACAGCAAGTGAAAAAGGGGGCAGGAAAAACACCCAGAGCCAGATAAGAGTTGCACTAGAATATTTCTAGAATATATTGTATTGAGGAAGATTTGGGTTTTTTTGGTGGGAGGTGGGGAAGAAAAGAAAGAGATATTTAGAAATTCGTGGTAGAATAATGTTGGGATGGATTTCTTGATGAGAAACACAAAAGAAGAAAATGAATATGTATTATTGTTATTGTTGGTGAAAATAACATTGTCATGATGCGTGATATAGTATTTCAGTTCGGATTGGCCCAAGTTAGCAGCTGAACTGATCTGAAACAAAGGGAAGCCCTACAGACATCAGGGCTATACTTTGACACAGTATTAACATATTCACATTGCAGTTGCTAGGAAGGTTATGCTGGTGACAGTTTTTATTTCTTTGCAGCCTGATATAACTCAGTATTGATTTGAGATAGCTCCTGTAGTGATGTTTTTCCACCAGAAAATCCATAGAATATATTTTCTTCATGAAGAGTGATGGGCACAGATAGGGTAATTCTAACTTGCTAATGAAGATCTGGAGTCTTGCACTTAGATCTTCCTTATGCAGCCTCAAAGTTCAAGGATGTCATTTCAGGTATCTCTGACATTCCTTGGCATTTAAAGAGAAATGGATTTTGGCACAATTCTACAGAAAGGCTAGCAACAACAGATACAGTTATTATATAAAGGATTCAGTGAGTCTCCTGATATAAAAATCCTAGTATATAAATGCCCTGTTTATTCCAGCCCTTCTCTCAGGATTTCCTATAAAATGTTCAGAATAAATAAGTAGACCATGTTATATGAGATTCAAAAATTACATATGAACTTACTGCTAAAAATTCAATTTGTCAACCTGATTTGTACAGGTGCTAACAGAATTTAGCAAAGCAAGGTACATAATGAAAAAGGAAAAAGAAGCTTTTATCTGCAGCATTGTCACATCTGCTGGATGAATTACTAGAGAATTACTGCTACATGTTGTTTCATCCTTTGTTCTCCAAACCAAAAATGAGCAACTTAAAAACCTTGCTAATCTGAAGTTTTTCCAAAATACATCTGTCCGAATTATAGATTATTGTTCAGATATCCTGCAGAAATTAATTAGAACATTTAGCAAAGTGAAGCTAAATAGAGTCCTGACAGATTTGACTTAATTAACAAATTTTAAACTCTTATATTTATCAGATGAATATTTGAATTCGTTAATAAAAATAATGTTTATTTTCTTGGATAAATAACACATTGATTCTAAAGATGGTTTTATGATAGATTCCTGCATGTATTTTGCTATTTCTCTGTCATTTTTTCAGTTACCAATGATATCTTAGTTTATTTCTTTTCTAGTACCAAGAGTTAAGATTATAATTATACCATATGCTTGGCACTGTGTTTCTACATAAATTGTAGAATTAGCTTTCTTTTTTCTTTATCTCTTGGGAAAAATTATTTTAGTATTGTGATTGAATTAAACTTATAGATAAATGAAGAAAATTAACCTATGGCATGATTACTTTTTCCAAAAACAGGGTATGTCTTTCCATTTATGGTCTTCCTTTTTAGGATCCTCTGTGGAATTCTAAGGTTTTCTAGATAATTCTTTTCAAGGTTATTACTAGATATTTTAGCCTTTTGTTATCATTATTGGGATATCTTATTTCATTACATTTTTTATTTGATTTTTTGATGGTTGATTTCACCAACAGTTTGATATAGTGATTAAGGACATAGACTCTTAAACTTTTGAATTGCAGCGCTGCCATACCAGCTGTGTAACCTTGAACAAGTCACTTGACTTTTCTATGCCTGTTTCCTTGTTCATAAAATGGTGATAATAATATTATATACTTCAGAGAATTATTGGGAGGATTTAGTTAATGTATGTAGAACACGGCTGGTATATATAAATACTCTGCAAGTTTTCACTATTGTCATTATTATTTTTTGTCAGCCCTATTACTGTTTTCTCATTGTTTGTAATTATTTTTCAGTTAATTCAAATTTTCTAGTTATTTATCGTCTACAAATTATAATTTTACCTTTTTCAATTTTATAGATCTTATTTGTTTCTATTATTTAATTGCTTCACCTTTTTCTCTAGAACAATATTAAATAACAGTGGTAATGGTGGACATCTTTATCTTACACTTATATTAAATGGCAGTATTTCTATTGTTTTGCTGTCTTTTTGCTTGAGAGATAAATTTTATTATGTCATAAGAGTATCATACATTCTGATTTCTTAAGAGTCTTATATATCTTATCAACACACTGTCTGGTATTCAATAGGAACTAAAGATAAGCCATGACTATGGATTACTGAGCTTTGCCGTTTTGGACTGTTTCTACTTTTAGAGCCAGCTTTAAATCTAGGCTCTGTCCTAATTTCTATTTATGTCAAGGGTCTTGATCCTATGAGAAACTACCAAACTTTTGGTTTAAGCCAAGGGTATATTTAAAGTCTCCGATCACCACTGGCTGGAGATACTACAGAAATTCATAGAATGAGCAATCCTGTGATTTGAGAGGGAGTTAGAAAAAAAAAAAATTAACTAGACTTGAAGAACAATGAAACTTTACTAAAAACTTTTCAGCCAAAGTTAAAGAATAAATTTCAGTTAAATTTAAACCTAAGACATTATTTGTACCTGGATTGTTTGAAAGGCTGATTATTGTTTCTAGTGATACACAATAATAAGTACTCTTAAATTTTCTTTCTTGAGAGGCTAGTGCCAACTTGTGGCTTTATATTCCCATTTGTCATTTGTTGGTTAATTCTGGATTATATGTAGATTTTTTTATTTGTAGCATTATTACCATTTCAATTAAAGTAGCCTCATGTGTTTTTACCAATACATTTAGCATCTGATTTTGCAATAGAATAGCTATTTTAATTTATTTATATGAAAAATGCCTATAAACACATTCAAATATCTCTGGCAGTGTGGCCAGAAATGCAGAAGAACTTAAACATTTTTTTAAACAAGATATATGTGTTGAAATGTATCTGTACATTTTATAGACACTGTAATATTTCAAAGATTTACTTGACCACAATAAATATTGCCCATAACTCCATTTATCAAATGTTTTTTCTTGTCTTAGATTACCTTTTATTGCATATTAAAGTAAACCAAAAGGAAGATATGAAGACATTTTTTAATTTAACAACTTTAAAATTGAATATATCTACAATAAATATTATTGTAATTCATCTATTGTATTATAGCTGATAATTTTAATTCATTATAACTGCTATTATATTTAACAGGCTCTTTGTACATAAAATAATTTGTTAGATTTTCTTGTAGAAATCCTGTATTTGTTCATGCCCAATTTGTGTTTCAGAATGTAGAACTTTATTCAGAGCTTAAATGAATTATTAACTTATCCCTGAGATGCTTTTATTTTCAGTAAGAAAATATGAAAAAAAAATGTGTACCAACCAATTTAATGTTATAGAAAGGAACCATTCAGATTTATGAGTTCATATTCCATAATATATATCATAGTATTACAAACTCAAAGTACAGCTCGATGATCTCTGGCTTTAAGGTTGGCTGTGTCATGTACATAGCCTTTCTGATCTCATTAAAACCAGTTTTCTTCTATTTAAAAGAAGTTTGCAATATTCACAGCTAAACACATTATAGACGTTGATGCTTCTGTAGCTATATTCTTGTAAGAATCATCTGGGATGATTTGTGGTGTGTTAAAATAAATGATTAAAGATTAGAGACAGCTGAATACTCTTCCTTCTCATTTAAAATGTTAAACAGTCTTCTATGTTTATTGCTGAAACTTTTGAATTTTCCTTTATTTGGGACATCTTAATTGCATTCAAATGTAAATGGTTGGCTGATGCATGATATTAGATGAATATTTCACCAGAAATCAATCATGGTAATAACAGTTAATACCACAAGCACTTTAGAGACCTTATTTACCTTGTATTTGGCACAGCAGTGAGAGTGAAGGAGGCAGATCTCCAGACTTTCTTCCTCAGGGAATAAGTGTCTGGTCAGAGAGTATTTTGATCACTTAGTTGACATCCTTTGGTTATCTAGTGAGGACAGTGATGTGCGGGCAAGGAGAATATTCCAAGTGACCAGGAGGAGCAGAGCAAAAATGGTAGCACTAATCACTTTGGTATACAAGGAAGAGGAAAAGGGTGACAGTGAAGGGTATTATAGTCAGCAGCTCAATTCAAGTAAAGATTCTACCTTGGAAAATTAGAGTTTGAGATGAAAATATCAGTTCTACTAACTATATTACTGTGACCTCTTGTCACCAGCTGACTCTACTCACTGAAACTCCAGATCAGTATTGCCATTGAAACTTGACCATAATGGTGCTGTGTGAACAGCATCTCTATCACATTTCAGAAGGAAGGTATCAAAAGTTCTACCTTTAGAAGTTATCCAGCTAAGTAGGGCTACTCTCATTAACTTTTTCATATTGTTCACCTCAGTGTAGGAAACTCACCAGGTTCTGGTTTTATTTTAAATAATTATTTCTAGATGTTAATAGAAACGTATATCCAAGTAACAAAGCAGCACCAACACCACCACCACCCTACATTGCCACTTTGACCCTGTTTTTGCCTCGTAAGTCAGTGACACGAGAGTTCTTTACTTACTGTAACCTCTTCCATCCTCACTTAGACCAATTTAAATTGTATGAAATATTTCCCAATTACTTGTCTTTTCAAATACACAAATTCTTACTGATCTAAGATTATATAAGCATGCCATGTTCATGAACAACAGTTAACTGAGTCTCATAATTAGAACCACTCCTGAATCTCCTTAAGTAGAAACTCCAGTGGAGTCATTAAGTATTATGTATTGGTTTTTAACTTTTGTCTCAGAAAACAAGCAAGAGTTTTGGGACCTTTTGCCAGTTGAATATAAATTTAAAAAATAAGGTGATACAATTATATACGTAATAGAAAATACACTCTATTTTCTATAACGACATTTCAGTCAACAATGGATTACATACATGACCGTGGTCCCATGAGATTATGATAGAGCATATGCAGAAACCTGATATATAGCACTTGATATTGGCACTGCACATCAACTAGAGGAAATAATTGATATTCAGTAATGGTTCTGTGACATTTGGTTTTCCGTATTAAAAAATACATGTAAATAAATAAATATGCCATCTTTGTGTAAATACACCCTATGATGTTTGCACAACAAACTTGCCTAATGACATGTTTCTTAGAACATATTCCCTTCATTAAGCAACACATGACTGTACAAATACTGTCTATTCCTGCCCATCATTTGAGAAAATGATCTGAGCCCCAGAGAGATAAAATGTCTCCAGTATGATACTATAAAGCAAAGGAAAAATTACTGTCTTTACAGAAGCTTAGCTTGTACACAATTTTTCCAGAGTACATCTGTGAACATTTTAGCATAGTCTCTAATCACTGAAAACAAAAATCTGTCTCTACTTTTCTTTGTATTTCATATTCATGTACACTGTCTCTCTTCTGCTTGAGGGGAAGAGATTCTCTCTAGTGTAAGAGCTATACTATGCAGCTTTCAGAGTATGACAGTTATTTCAAACTCCACATCAGATGCTGTATTTCTAAATTTTATGAATAGAAACCTCTTCCTGTTTACTCTAAAACTAAGAGGGAGAAGTGAAAACATGAAAATGTCACTGAGACAATTTATTGTTTTAAGTATATGGATAAAAATGATATTTGTAGATTGATAGATTTTGAAGGTAACTTTTCTTTGTTAAAATTCCTTTGAGAGTGATAGTCTGTGCCATTTACAAAGCCTGTACCTCCTCTTGCAGGAGCTTGAAATAGCACTAAGAAAGCAGAGTCTGTTTATTGTAAACATTTGGAAAAATGAGAATTGATTAATATTACCCTAAAAATCTCAACTTTTATGTTTTTATAAGCCTTATTAATATTACACAGTTTAAGATTTTTCTCAGCATTATATAGATTGCCTGCCAAAATTGGGATATTTGCCAATTTTTTTTCTTTAAATTGTTTATCCTTTCTCATAACCTAAACTGCAATTTCTATGCTGATCATTCCAAGAATATGATATTCTAACCATGACTTCTTCCAAATGCCACTTTTTATCTCTAACTGCATCTTTGACAGTGACAAGTGAACTTGAGACCCTGTACCATCTCAGTTTCACATACCTAGATTTAAACATACCTTCCTTTTATCTGTCATCTGTCACTGTTAATATCTTTTTTCCTAATCAACCATGTTCAAAACTTAAGAGCCATTATTTACTCATCCTTGACCTTTAACTCCTGTATATTTTCTCCTTCTATATTTTCCTATACAGCCTCTCATATATCTGTCTTTCTTTATCGTTTCATTAATCCAACCAATTTTACTGAATAACTACTGAGTTCCAGGCTCTCTGCTGGGCAATGGAGGTATGAAACAAGTCTAAGCCTCTGTTTTCAAGGAGCTCATGGTATATTGAAAGAGACCAGGGGCAGTGATTTATAGAGTAGGGGCTATAAACCTGAGAAACTTTGATTGGCTATTTGTGAACTAAACTTCACAAAATTAAATTAGAATTCAAATTAAAATAGGATGCTGACTGAAATTTCTACATCATTCATACCAGGTTAAGTTGGTGGGGGAGGAGGGGAATGAAAAGACTTTAAATGAGAGGATTTCTTTAGCTACCTCCTAAAGGTAGAACCAGTGCCTTAGAAATAGAATCGAAGTACCTTCCCAATTTCACACAGAATACTATACTTGAAAACCCCCAGTTATTTATATAGTAAACTGCTATTCATCCTTTTAATCTCCACTGAAATATTACCTTTTCAAAGAAACGTTCCCCAATTTTCCACTTTTTTTCTGGCCAAATGAACTACTCCTGTATCATGACAGAAACCAAGTTGCAGTGAGTTCAGGAGACAATGTGAAGGAGAAAATAGAGAAGAAAAGGAGGTAGAGAGGTAGTAGCTTGGGAGTGATTCACTCCTTGAAGAGTAGTTTTATTATTTATTGTTTTAATTTACCTTCTGTTTACTGTAGATAGGATAGAATTGCATGTATTTGGCCAGGCGCGGTGGCTCACGCCTGTAATCCCAGCACTTTAGGAGGCCGAGGCAGGCGGATCATGAGGTCAGGAGATCGAGACCATCCTGGCTAACATGGTGAAACCCCGTCTCTACTAAAAATACAAAACAAAATCAGCTGGGCGAGGTGGCGGGCGCCTATAGTCCCAGCTACTCAGGAGGCTGAGGCAGGAGAATGGCATGAACCCGGGAGGCGGAGCTTGCAGTGAGCCCAGATTGCGCCACTGCACTCTAGCCTGGGCGACAGAGCAAGACTCTGTCTCAAAAAACAAAAAAACAAAAAAAAAGAAATGCATGTATTTATAGACCAAGGAAAAAAGAAAAGGAAAAACTGAAAGAAAAAAAAAGGAGATAGAGCAAAGCTCTCAATTACCAGTGCCATCACTTAATCTAGATATTAATAAAATTCACTTTCTAGCAAGTCTTTCTCCCTTTAATTTTTCCCATTTCTATTTCATTCTTGGAAAAACAGCCAAATTAATATTCCTAAGATACTGTTATTAGTATGTGACACATTCCTCAAAAAATCCTACGTACATATCTGTAAGTCTGATTTATATCCTCAGACTTCTCTGTCTTTCAGAGATCTCATAATCTGGCTCCTGTCTACCTATGCAATACTATTTTTCTCTGATTCTCAGGATGGATGGTCAACTCAGTGAGACTAGTCTCTCCATTGTCATTTTTACACCCATTGACTTTAAGTTTTATAAGAACAAGTATCTTTGTTTTGTTAATTGAAATATCCCAAGCACTGTGCATGGTACCTAATAGGTATTCAGTAACTATTTATCAAATTATTCTATGCTCCTCCACATCTTTTATAGTAACCCACTTCTACAACAGTCTTCCTTCTCTCTTTTCTTCTTTTCCAAACCCTACTTGGTTTTCCTTACTCAAGTGCCACTTACTCCACCAATATATTACTAACTACTACTGTCCATATTGTGTTTCATTCTTTCCCTGAGTTCTCAAGGTATGTACCTTTGGTTCCATACATGGAATCTTACAAGAGACGCAGGGTAATGATGTGGTTAAGTGCTCATTCTCCAGAGCCAGACCGACCAAATTTGAATCGTGATTCTGTTACTGTTATATTGCCTTTGGCAGGTCCTCTCTGCACCTGAATTTCCTTATCTATAATATGAGTAAAATAATAGAACCTCCCTCAGGATTATTGTAAGACTGAAATGAGTAAGTAAATTTATACAAGTATACATTTATTGTATACAAAATATTTATATATTTTCTATTATTATTGTATACTTTTATTACTAATTCATTCCTGTTAATCTTGCCTTCTCAACTGGATTATGGAGTCTTTGAGGTAGAAATGATATTTCATCTTTCTCAAAATGGCCAGCACAGGCTAGTTCACCAAATATTTGTCAATTAATGATTTACTCAAAATTTAGATGATATTAAGATAATTTTACCGGGAAATTAAAGCTGCTTCATTTGGAATCTAATTTTTAATAACTTATTTTATGTAAAGATCTACAGTCTACCAAGCACTTTAGATTGATTGTACTGTTTGATTCTCACAGTATTTTTGTGAGGTAAATAGGGGAGCAGCATCATTCTCATTTTACAGCTTAGGAAAGAAAAGTCAAGAAGATAGGTGCCTACCCCCCACTCTCTCAGTACTACCATCTCTCTCCCTATTCTCACCTGCTCAGAGAGGTACAAGGTAAATTAATGTCTTCTGCTGAAGTAGACATTCCACTGCAGTGTAGAATGTCACCCACCCCTTATTTTAGGTATACCCAAATCTGTACAATGATTGTCCTGGGAACTACTCCACATTTGCCTTGCAAGGGGAGAATTCGAGTGGCTAAAAATACCTGCTCCTCTAACCTGTAGGTTGGGAATGGAGATACATCGTATCTTGAATATTGTGTTTTCCACAAAGTCAATTCCCCACTTCCCCTAACCTATCTCCTTGTATACGCTAGGAGGAGAAGGGATGCTGGGGTGATAGTCAGAAGCAATAGAGTCACTCTGTCCCTTCTCAGTTAGTCCTTGGACAGCTTTTGTTGGTAGCTTCACTTATAGCAGGCTAGCATATTAGAGCCTTTTAGGGACAACATCACTCAGTATCCTTTGTTTTTTTTTGTTTTTGTTTTTGTTTTTGTTTTTTTGACAAAGTCTCGCTCTGTCACTCAGGCTGGAGTGCAGTGGCGCAATCTCGGCTCACTGCAAGCTCTGCCTCCTGGGTTCATGCCATTCTCCTACTTTAGCCTCCTGAGTAGCTGGGACTACAGACACCTGCCATCACGCCCAGCGAATTCTTTGTATTTTTAGTAGAAATGGGGTTTCACCATGTTAGCCAGGATGGTCTCGATCTCCTGACCTCGTAATCTGCCTGCCTCGGCCTCCCAAAGTGCTGGGATTACAGGCGTGAGCCACTGCACCCGGTCACTCAGCATCCTTTTATACTTACATTCGTTTATCAAACCTTTTAGCACCTTCTCTGGGCAGGATGCTATTATAATTACCATGGAGTATGCAAATGAAATATAAGGAATTTAAGCTTTTGGTGTACCTGGCTCTGTGGTCATTAGCATGTTTCTGTTAATCCAGTTTCCCTCCTAGAAACATTATATGTCACTTTAAAAAAACTGTTTTACTTTTATACGTTGTCCTCAAAACAAAAAGTGTACTGTCATGCTGAAACAAACTATTTAGTTCCTAGTCAGCTTTTTGTTTTGTTTTTGAGATGGAGTCTTGTTCTTGTCACCCAGGCTGGAGTGCAGTGGCATGATCTGCATTTACTGCAACCTCCACCTCCTGGGTTCAAGCAATTATTCTGCCTCAGCCTCCTGAGTAGCTGGGATTACAGGCACCCACCACCATGCCCGGCTAATTTTTGTAGTTTTGGTGGTGAAAGGGTTTCACCATATTGGCCAGGCTGGTCTCAAACTCCGGACTTCAAGTGACCAAGGCCCGCCTTGGCCTCCCAAAGTGCTGAGATTGCAGGCGTGAGCCACCACGCCCAGCCTAAATATTCTTATATGTAGCCAATGGGCCCTTTTCTCTAAATTCTAAATATGTTTTGTGAAAATGTAGATAAGCATCAGTTTATTTAAAAATTTCTTCATGCAAATGGTAGAGTAGGCCTTACCAATGAAACATTTCAGTGAACCTAAAACATTTTTTATTGACTTGTGTATGTTATCTTTTGTGTGTTTTCCAGCCTTGAATGCATGAAAGCCTGTCCTATTTAATGATCTCTTTTTATCATTTTTAGACTTTATCTGTGTTGGTCTGTTCTCAATCTGCTAATAAAGATATACCCAAGACTGAGTAATTTATAAAGGAAAGAGATTTAATTGACTCACAGTTCCATTTGCTGGGAAGGCCTCACAGTCATGGTGGAAAGTGAATGAGGAGCAAAGTCACATCTTACATATCAGCAGGCAAGACCTTGTGCAGGGGAACTCTTACTTATAAAACCATTAAATCTCATAAGACTTATTCACTACCATGAGAACAGTACGGGGGAAAGGACCCCCATGATTCAACTATTTCCACCTGACCCCATCCCCTTCACACTTGGGGATTATTACAGTTCAAGGTGAGATTTGGGTGGGGACACAGCCAAACCATATCTTTCTGTCCCTGGCCCCTCCCAAATCTCATGTCCTCACATTTCAAAACCAATCATGCCTTCCCAACAGTCCTCCAAAGTCTTAACTCATTTCAGCATTAACTCAGAAGTACACAGTCCAAAGTCTCATCTGAGACAAGGCAAGTCCCTTCTGCTTATGAGCCTGTAAAATCAAAAGCATTTCTCAGATACAGTAGGGTACAGGCATTGGGTAAATACACCCATTCCAAAGGGGAGAAATTGGCCAAAACAAAAGGGCCACAGGTCCCATGCAAGTTAAAGCTCCAGTAAGGCAGTCATTAAACTTTAAGTTCCATAATGATCTCCTTTGACTCCATGTCTTACATCCAGGTCACATGATACAAGAGGTGTGCTCCCACAGCCTTGGGCAGCTCTGCCCCTCTGGCATTGTAGGGTACAGCCCCACTCCCAGCTGCTTTCATGAGCTAGCATTGAGTGTCTGTGGTTTTTCTAGGCTCACAGTGCAGGCTGTCAGTGGATCTACCATTCTCGGGTTTGGAGGACTATTGCCCTCTTCTCACAGCTCCATTAGGCAGTGCTCTATAGCTGTTCTCCATGAGAGAGCTCTGCCCCAGCAGCAAACTTTTGCCTGGACATCCAGGTGTCTCAAACATCCCCTGAAATCTAGGCAGATATTTCTAAACCTCAATTCTTGACTTCAGTGCACTTCTGTGCACCACAGGCCCAACACTACATGTAAGCCACCAAGGTTTGGGGCTTGCACCCCCTGAAACAAAGGCTTGAGCTGTACGTTGGCCCCCTTTAGCCAGGGCTGGAGCTGAAGCAGCTGTGATGCAGGGCACCATATCATGAGGCTTCACAGAGCAGTGGGGCCCTGGGCCCCACCCACAAAACCATTTTTTGCTCCTAGGCCTCCAGGCCTGTGATAGGATGGGCTGCTGTGAAGGTCTCCTGCGTGCCCTGGAGACATTTTCCCCATTGTCTTGATGATCAACATTTGGTCCCTCATTACTTACGCAAATTTCTGCAGCTGGCTTGAATTTCTCCCGAGAAAATTGGTTTTTCTTTTATCACATTGTCATCCTTCAAATTTTTCAAACTTTTGTGCTCTGCTTCCTCTTGAATGCTTTACAACTTGGAAATTTCTCCCACCAGATACCCTAAATCATCTCTATCATATTCACAGTTCCACAGATCTCTAGTGCAGGAGCAAATGCTGCCAGTCACTTTTCATAGCAAGAGTGATCTTTACTCCAGTTCCCAACAGGGTCCTTATCAACATCTGAGACCACCTCAACCTGGACCTTATTTTTCATATGACTATCAGCATTTTGATCAAAGCCATTCAACAAGTCTCTAGGAAGTTCTAAACTTTCCCACCTTTTTCTGTCTTCTTCTGAGCCCTCCAAACTGTTCCATCTTCTGCGTGTTACCCAGTTCCAAACTTGCTTCCACATTTTTGGGCATCTTTACAGCAGCACCACACTCTACTGGTATCAGTTTGTATATTTTTATTCATTTATTTATTTTTTGAGATAGAGTTTTGCTCTTGTTGCCCAGGCTGAAGTGCAGTGATGCGATCCTGGCTCACTGCAACCTCCGTCTCCTGGGTTCAAGCAATTCTCCTGCCTCAGCCTCCCAAGTAGCTGGGATTACAAGCATGAGCCACCACACCCAACTAATTTTTGTATTTGTAGTAGAGATGGGTTTTCTCACTCTTGGTCAGGCTGGTCTCAAACTCCCAACCTCAGGTGATCTGCCTGCCTCGGCCTGCCAAAGTGCTGAGATTACAGGCATAAGCCACTGTGCCTGGGCTACTGTATTAACCTCTTTTCATGCTGCTAATAATGACATACCCCAAACTGGGTAATTTATAAAGGAAACATGTTTAATTGACTCACAGTTCCACATGGCTCGGGAGGCCTGTCATGGTGGAAGGCAAATGAAGAGCAAAGTCATATCTTACAGGGCGGCAGGCAAGAGCTTGTGCAGGGGACCTCCTATTTACAAAACCATCCGATCTCATGAGACTTATTCACTACCATGAGAACAGTATGGGGGGAACCACCCCCATGATTCAATTACCTCCACCTGGCCCTATCTTTGACATGTGGGGATTATTACAATTCAAGGTGAGATTTGGGTGGGGACACAGCTAGTCCATATCAATCTGAATTTAAAAATAATATTTTTTTTAACATCTCTGCATGTTTTTCAGTGCCAGATCTGATTACCTATTATAAGTATAGTCATGGCTTCTCATTTGGAAAGTCTTTTTACATTGCTGTAAACATTTCATCGGAATTATCTTAAAACAATTAGATTCATAGTTATGAAGTATGGAAGAGAGTTTAATAATGCTGATTGAAAACAAATTGCATATTTTTATGTGTTTATTCAAAAATAGCTCATTAATGAATAAAATCTAAACACAGAAAATGAGGAAGAACAGAAGTAAAATTAATTCCACTACTCAGAAATAACCACTTTTGCAGTTTCTGTGGGTGTAGGTGTGGGTGTGTGTGTGTGGGGGTGTGTGTGTGTGTGTATTTAGCACCAAAGTGGTCCATAATTAACTTATAGTATTGCGGCGTCTTTTTTCCCTTGATAATATATAATATCCCCTTAATAATATATCCTGAACATTTTCTTCATTAGGAAATATTTTTTCTAAACACAGTTTTAATTGGTGAATGGGATTTCTTTACATGGGTTCAGTGCTATTTATTTGTTCTATCCTCTTTTATTATGTATTAACATTTTTGTTTTTCACAATTTAAGAAAAACAGTGTGTTTGATAAATGTTTTTTCTGTGCAACTTCGTATAATCTGTAACTGTCCATAGAACAAATTTCTAAGAAATTTCTAGATTAAAAGATGTGCATATTTTAATACATATTATAAATTTTTCTCTAGAAAGTTTATGTTGATTTATACATTCACTAGGTATCTCTTTCCATCATCAAAAATTAGTACCCTCAAATTAAGATACTTAAAATGAATTTATTGAGAGATTGTAATTACAAGATGGTGCCTTTGAGGGGAAATGAAAGAGATAATGGAATAAATTATGGGTATTAGTTACAGACCTATTACCACCCCTAGTTAAGGGAATAAGTGGTTACCAGAAGATGGATAAGAGAGGCAAGTAGAGAGCACTATCTTGAGAAGCACAGTGACCTTTGATCAAGGGACACAACCAAGCCAATATACTAGGGGAATGAATACTGTGACCTCACTCTCCCCATTGTCTGTACCCATTTTAAAGCCAGAAGATTGAAAGTCCCTCTTGACACAGTCTAAACAGATTGCCACCTAGGACAGAAAGCAAGGTGGAGACCAGTGGAGAGTGAGTCTGGAAGGGCAAACAGAAGATAACCAGAATACTTACCTACTTTTTGTATTTCTATGATTGTAAATACTTCTTTGTATTTCTGTGATTATTAATGAGGTAAAACATTTTTATTACCTATTTATGTTTCTTCTTTTGTCAAGTATATGTTTATATTGCCCCTTCTTTTTTTTAAGCAGGATTTTATTTGTTACAAGAACTCTGTTTATATTAAGGACATCTTAAATTTGTTTTATTCACATACTACTCTTCTTTAAGAATTCATCTTTGCTATACACATAAATGTTTCAAGTCATCAATACTTTTTCTTGTTCTTTTGTGATTTCATTTCTTTGTACTTAAGAAGTGCTTCATCTAGCGCTAAGCCATTATCCTCAGCAAACTAACGCAGGAACAGAAAACCAAACACCGCATGTTCACTTATAAGTGGGAACTAAACAATGAAAACACATGGGCACAGGGAGGGGAACAACACACACTGGGGCCTGCCCAGGGTATGGAGAGAGGGAGAGCATCAGCATAAAGAGCTAATGCATGCAGGGATTAATACCTAGGCGATGGATCAATAGGTGCAGCAAACCACCATGGCACATGTTTCCTATGTAACAAACCTGCATGTCCTGCACATGTATCCCAGAAATTGAAATAAAATAAGTGATTAGTCTATATAAATCATTTTTCTGTCTTATGTAAGATAGAAACACAGTTTTGCTTTCTTCCAGTTAACAAGTTATCCCACTACTATATTCTAAATAATAAAGAATAAAAGAATAGAATGATGCCATTTCCAATCACCCAGTGATTTGACATGACATCGTTTTCTTTTCCAAATATTTATGTGTATTTGAGTCTGCTTCTGTGCATTCCATTATATCCAATTAATCTTTTAGTCTTTCCTGATGCAATATCATACAGTATTAACTTTGTACGGTTTTAATATATGACATTGTTTTATTTATTATTTTCTAATATTTTCTTGGCATTTTTGTCTATTTAGTTTGTCAAATAAACTTCAAATTTTAAGTTTCAAAATAAAAAAAGAAAGATTCATTTTAGGATTTTGATTGCACTTATAATATATATATATAATATATATATATTATAAGTATATTATATACTTATATATAAGTATATTATATATTATATATATAATATATATATATATTACCCTAAGGAAAAACAAAGTTCTTATAATATTGATGCTAGAAATTAGATGCTAGAAAGCATCTAATATCCCCCTCCTCATTTTTTCAAATGTCTTGCATGAAACTATTTCCTTTTCTTTAAATATAAGCTTAATTCTAGGTAGTTTATTTTGGATGAATATTTTGATATAATGAATGTAAGCTTTTGCCTATTATATTTTCTGACTACTGCTGCTATATAGAAAAGCTAATCATTTTGTTGTGTGTATGTTGTAACTAAACCCTAATGAAATTCTTTGCAGTTTTACTGGATTTTCCTTGGATTATTCTGGGTTTTCTAAGACTATATACATCGTGATTTCATTAACTCTGCTTCTAGTGATTCATTGATAAGTAGAATGTCAAATATTTAAGATAAAGAATAGCTGTCTCAAAAAACGTTTCATTATTCTAATTAAGTTTTCTTCTGATATGCGTCTACAATGGGGTTTTCTTTTTCTAAAATTGGGAGTCGATGTGAATTTGTATCACATCTGACCTTATGTAACTTATAGTGGTGATTACATATTTGTATCCTTTGACCAATTAAGTTGATGAACTATATTTAAAATTTTCCTAATATTGAATCATCTTTCATTCCTGAAATATATCCTAAGTCATTTTTATAGAAGTATTAAAAACCACAATTGCATTCAGCCTTTACAGTTTTTAGAGCCTTAAAATCTGTTTTTCTAAGGAATATTGGGGAGGTGTGCATGTACGTGTGTGTGTATAGTGCTATCCTTGTCAGATTTAAATATTAGCTTAAGGCAGCTTCATAAATAAAATGGCCTGGGGCACTTTTCAATATTTTTTTGCCTTTGAGCAGTTATTATATCATGAGAATTCCCTATACTTTGAAAAGGAGATAGAATTGTTTGGAAGAAAATTGTGCTTGTCACCTTTCTTCAACATAATCATTTGAAAACTTTAAAATTTTAGCTATATTTAAAAAGGCCTATTAAGGTTTTCTATGAGTTTTGAACACATACACACACACACACACACAAACGTGAACACACACATGCACACACCTCAGTTTATTCAGGTGTACTTAGGCGTATGAACATATAGATTTTCTGAGGTTTTCTTCTCTTTGGGGAATATTTGGATCAATATTTTTTAATGTATTACTGTAGAATTATACAGAGTATTATATTATTTTTTAAATATTTCTGTATGCTTATATATGTTCTCATAATATGACTGAAAATGAGAAAGGAAAAGAATATAAAAACACAGTTTTTCTGATTTGTAATTTCTCTCCCTGTCACACACACACGCATGCTCACAGTCCATTTACAGATTTTTGAACTTTGTTTTTTGTTTTCCCCAAAATGTCAACTCTAATATTTGTCTGTTTTTCCCTTCATTGATATATTTATTATCATTAAATTATGTTGCCTATTTTCCTAAAGATAGTTTGGGATATTTTGTTTATTTTTGGCCTTCTTTATATTCACGTAACTTCTTTTTTTTTTTTTTTTTTTTTTTTTTTTTTTGAGACAGAGTCTTGCTCTGTCACCAGGCTGGAGGGCAGTAGCACAATCTCAGCTCACTGCAATATCTGCCTCCTGGGTTCCAGCAATTCTCCTGCCTTAGTCTCCCGAGTAGCTGGGATTATAGGCACGTGTCACCACACCCACCTAATTTTTGTATTTTTAGTAGAGATGGGGTTCACCATATTGACCAGTGTGTCTCAATCTCCTGACCTTGTGATCTGTCCGCCTTGGCCTCCCAAAGTGCTGGGAATACAGGCATGAGCCACCATGCCCATCCAACTTCTTTCACTTAGAGCACAGTTTTGAAAGCTTTATATGGTAGCAACTGTCATCTCTAATTTTTCAGTTGAGGAAACAAAAGATGACTTTGTTGACAAATTACTGAGGCAGATGGACATTTTAGTGTTCTTTATTAACCATCATGGTGCTCAGATGCCAGAGAGCATGTGATGACTTGGCATCCCTGAAGAGTTTGTCTGATAATCCAGACATAAGAATTGATTCTGCTCTGCAGAATCATTTAATCATATGTTTTATTCACTCATTCATTCATTTTTCAAATATCCATTGAGTTTTTTTGTGCCAGACCTTGTGCTAACTTTTGGAGATACAAATATGAAAACACATGGAACCTCCATTCAAGGAGACTTATTGTAAGTCAAGTGGAGAAATAGATAATATCTCACAAACAGTAATTACTGTAATAGAGGTATGTCCACACTGTTTTGGTAACATATACATACCTCATAGCACAAAGTTACTCATGAAAAGTAGATGATTTGGAAATACTATTTTATTCCGATATAATCAGTATATATAGCTTAATACTTTCTGTGTGTCAGATAATACACTGTGTCCTGAGGAAAACAAGGTATAAAAATAATTTTTCTCATGTGTGAGAAGCTTTTAGTCTAGTGGGAAATGACCCATCTCATTATAATAAAGATGTATACCAGATACCTGTGAGACATAGAAGAGAAAGGAGTTAAAAAGAAAGGCTTTCTTCACAGAGAAAGTAGTGTTTGAACTGAGATTTGAAAGGCAATCAGGGATTTATTAGATGGACAAGTTGTGGCTTTCTAAGCAGAAGGAACAACATGTGCAAAGGCACAGTGGCATGAAAAGGCAAATACTGTGCTAATGCTAAAGCATAAGGGGCAAGATGGTGAGGGATGAGAAAAGAGGAAAAAGATAAAAATTTACAGAGCACATATCTTATCAGACACCATTCTAAATACTTTATATAGATTTACTCCATAAGTCTTTATCATTGCTTTGTGTTGGAAATATTTCAAATCTAGTTCTTTTGAAATACACTATAAATTATTGTTAACTATAGTCACTCTACTGTGCTATTGAATACTAGAACTTATTCCTTCTGTCTAACTGTATTTCCATATTCATTAACCAGTCTCTCTTCATCCCCATCTCCCACACCACCACCACCTCCACCCCACCACTCTCCCACTATGTCCCGAACCCACCTTGTCCACCTTTCCCAGCAACTACTGTTCTGCTCTCTACTTCCATCAGATCAACTTACTTAGTTTCCATGTACGATTGAGAACATGGAATATTTGCCTTTCTGTGCCTGGCTTATTTCACTTAACATGATGACCTCCAGTGCCATCCATTTTGCTGCAAATGATAGGATTTCATTCTTTTATTTTTTTTTATTTTTATTTTTTTGAGATGGAGTTTCGATCTGTCACCCAGGCTAGAGTGCAGTGGCACAATAAAATAATGGGATTACAAGCATGAACCACTGCACCTGGCCGGATTTCATTCTTTTTTAATGGCTGAATAGTAATTCATTGTGTATATTAATAAATATACATTTTCTTTATTCATCCATTGATAGACATTTAGGTTCTGTATCTTGGCTATTGTGAATAGTGCTGTAATGAACATAGGAGTGCATATTTCTTTGATATCCTCATTTCCTTTCTTTTGGGTATATGCCTAGCAGTGGGATTGCTGGCTGGATCATATGGTGCAACTGTTTTTAGTTTTTTGAGGAATCTCCATACTGTTTTCCAAAGTGGCTATACTAATTTACATTCCCACCAACATAGTACCAGCATTCTCCTTTCTCCACATCCTTGCTAACATCCATGTTTTTTGCCTTTTTGATAACAGCAGTTTTAACCCAGGAGAGATGATACCACATTGTGGTTTTGATTTACATTTCTCTGTTGATTAGTGGTGTTGACCTTTTTTTTTCCCATGTACCTTTTGGCCATTTGCATATTTTTTCCTGAGAAATGTTTATTCAGATCATTTGCCCATTCGTAAATCAGATGATTTTATTATTGCTATTGAGTTCCTTATATATTCTGGTTATTAATCCCTTGTCTGGTGGAGAGTTTGCACATATTTTCTCCCATTCTGTAAGTTGTCTCTTTACTGAGATGTTTTCTTTGCTGTGAAGAAGCTTTTTAGAATGATGTAATTCTATGTCTAGTTATGCTTCTGTTGCCTGTGCTTTTGAGGTCTTATCCAAACAGTCATTTCCCAGACCAATGTCCTGAAGCATTTCCACAATGTTTTCTTCTAGTAGCTTTATAGTTTCAGGTCTTATATTTAAGTCTTTAATTCATCTTTATCTGATTTTTGCATGTAGTAAGAGGGGTCTGGTTTCATTTTTCAGCATATAGATACTCAGTTTTTCTAGTACCATTTATTGAAAAGACTGTCCCTTCCCCTACTGAAAGTTCTTGGCAGCTTTGTCAAGAATCAGTTGGCTGTAAATACATGGATTTATTTCTGGGTGGACATCTAAGCTTAACATGCAGTGTATCTAAAGGCTTTTGGGCAGAAATGATAAATTGATGGACATTTCCAGTGTTGTTTTATAATTATCCTAAATCTTGTCCATTACCCATAAACAAAGTCTCATGAATTTGAAACCCCCATTCACACAAGGAAAATGTGATATAGACACACAATATCTATAATACTAAATAAGACAAAAGTTGTGCAGTTTTACTTTTATGCCTCTAAGTGGAAATTTTAAATGAATAGTAAATTTGCTTATAAAACTATGAAAAACTAAATTCTGTGTTTTTCATATTGTAATTATTTTCTGCATAAAGCAAAGTAGTATAATTTGTTCTAAATTTAATTTACTAATCTCCTAAAATTAATTTGCAGAAGAACTTGTATGCATTAAAGTTCTTTACACATACACATTCATGGAAGTTTAGAACATTTAAATTTGTCAGCAGTTCCTCTCCTTCTCTTCTTACCATTTCATATAGCAATACTCTTTCCTTTGAAAAACTCCTCCCATATGATGCATTTGATTGGAACCAATGCCGAGGTCAAATCTTTATTTAAATCAGTCAGTTCTTCATAGGAAATACTTTGGACAAATCCTCTTCTTCATTAGTCAGGGCACTCTTTTCACTCAGATGAAACTTCAGTTTGAAATGCCACATTCATCACAAAATGACTAAAAGTGGAACTAGATTAATCAAAAAGTTCTTTATTTTATCTTCATAAATGTATGACTTCATGTGAAGGCTGGAAAAAATACCTGTAGAGACTGCAATCTAATGAAAAAGGAGATGGAAGCATTGATTGTATGGCTTGCTGATTTCAAAACTCTTTAATCTTTCTGAAGCACTTTTAATTTCAGGATGTTTAAGTAGCTTTAATTCTTAATATTAAAAAATTAAGATGCTTAATGCCTATTTTTTATTGAAAGCCATAACCCCATAAAGCTTAGCAATTTCCATTTCTATTTGAAAGTTAATGAAATGAGAGAACAAGCACTTTACCACTGAATAATTCAGAGTACAACTGAGGAGACCCACGGGGTGAGAGCTGACATCAAACTCCAATTGAAAACCATTTTTTAAAAATAAATCTGTCTGGTAAATGATTTGTATGGTTTATTTTTTCTTACCTAGAAATTCTAAAATGGACATTCTAAGTGTAGAATTCCACAATGCAACTGAGAAAATGAGTAAATGAGATAAGTATTAGACTATTTTGATAACTTATGAAACATATAAATGAAAACTTTTTTGACTCCTTATATTTTAATTACTTGAATTTTTTAAGTGTTTAAATTCTCAAGTCATGTCACGTAAGATTTCAAGAGATCACTAGTGCTCAATAAATTTGTGTTGAATTTAGTTGTGTTGTATTGCATTGCCTATTATGGGGGAAGGCTCATCCTTCTTTCTGCTAAGAAACAGAGAATAATTGTAAACAGGCCTTAGTCTGAATCATTTTTATGCCATGTCATAGACACAAACCAGTGGATGGATTTGATAGCCTGGAGTCTTGAGTTTACCTCCTTCACAGTTAAGACACATTGTTAGTTTGGTTTACTATTTAAGAAATCATTAGGATGCTCTTTATTCATCTCTGAGAATCAAGTTTCCACTCAACCATTTATATATAACATAAATTATATTATAAAAGTCCAATACATGTATTAGAACCAGTTTCTTTAATTACTATATATGCCTAATTACAGTGCAATTTCTCATATTACCTGAGTTAAAATTAATACATTTCAAAACAACAGTAATTTATATTTAAAGAAAAGTGAAATGTACTTAAAAGAGCTGTTTTTTCTAAAGACACAGCACTCTCATAAAGAAAACTTTGCCTCATCTCTTTCTACATGTTTGAGTCAGTCAAAACATGTAGTCAAAACATGAGCAGTAAGTCAAAACAATAATGCTTTCCTATAGGTGTAAATAATAAAGAAGTAAACCTCAATAGTAAAGAATCAGTTACGCTAGCGGTCCCCAGCCATTTTGGCACCAGGGACTGTTTTCCTGGAAGACAGTGTTTCCATGGACTGGGTTTGGGGTTGGGGGGATGGTTTCAGGATGAATCAAGCACATTACATTTATCATGCACTTTATTTGTATTATTATTACATTGTAATATAAAATGAAATAATTATACATCTTACCATAAGGTAGAATCAGTGGGAGCCCTGAGCTTGTTTTACTGCAACTAGATGGTCCTATCTGGAGGTGATGGGAGACAGTGACAGATCATCAAGCATTAGACTCTCATAAAGAGCATGCAACCTAGACCCCTCACATATGCAGTTCACAACAGCGTTTGTACTCCTATGAAAATCTAATTCCACCACTGATCTGACAGGAGGCAGAGCTCAGACGGTAATGGAGCAATGGGGAGCAACTGTAAATACAGATGCAACTTTGCTGACTCGCTTGCCGCTCACTTCCTGCTGTGTAGCCCAGTCTCTAACAGGCCATGGACCAGTACCAGTCCATGGCCTGGGGGCTGGAGACCACTGAATTACACAATAGACTGAAAATTAGATAGTTTCCTCTTCTCTTATATGCTGTATTCTTTGGTATCAAGATATTCTATTACTGGGGATAATCTGTTTTTCTATGATATTCTCAATATTTTTTTGTTTGTACATTTTTTTTTCAGTCAAGAGAATCCATCCCATTAAATGACCTAAAGTCAGAAGTATCACCACGGATTTCAGCAGAGGACCTGATTGACTTGTGTGAGCTCACAATGACAGGCCACTTCAAAACACCCACCAAGAAAACAAAGTCCAGTAAACCAAAGCTCCTGGTGGTTGACATCCGGAACAGTGAAGAGTATCCTTTCCATATGCTGTTTTAAAGGGTGGTACTGCTTATTTGTATTGCATCCTTTCATTTAAATGGTGCGTGGTTAAAAAAAAAATTCTGGGATTCTTCTGAATTTAAGTAGTTAAATTACTCTCAAACTGGATGTCAGAATGGTCTTACATAAGGTTTTATAAGATAACATTACATGCCAGAGACCTTATGATATTTTCCAAACACCACCAGAATATTAGAATATTTTCTTGCTTTTTGTGTTTCTCTAGTGTATATTGCTATTCTTGAAGGCATTTGAATCCTTCATGCTATAGATAGGAATTGTGGCAAAGATGAAGAGTAAGTATACACCTGTTCTACCTCATAGCCTAGAGAAAAAGTTTGCTACATCTCAACATTGACCTTGTGTTCATTATAATTTTCAAAACACTGGCTTATATAGAACATGTATTTTTACTAACTGCAAAGTGTTATTTGCAAAGATTTTACTATTGAACATACTGTAACAGCCAGTGGGTTTCATTGGCATTGGAGTATGAACAGTTACAAAAAGTAACAGCTCAGTCTCCTCTTCTTTTATTTTCATTCTCTTCAAATTCTTTGATTGTGTATTTTCGAGAATCTAGATAAATGATTTTCACTTTGTTTAAAAACAGAGCAAGTCTTAAAATCTTTCTTAGAAACTCAATATATAAAATGTAAATGAATTTTATTATAACTAATTTGCTTCATAAGTTCAAATTTATAGCATTTACTAACTATAAATGCTATAAAGGAGGGTTAGCAGGTTAATGGTTTCTTATATGCTAAAATTGGCATATACAGGTTGAGTATCCTGTGTCCAAAATGTTTGTGACAGTATTTCAGGTTTCATATTTTTTAGGATTTTGGAATATTTCCATTATATATATACTTACCAGTTCAGAATATCTAATCCAAAAGGCTCTAATGAGCATTTCCTTTGAGCCTAATGTTGTTACTCAAAAAGTTTGATTTTGGAGCATTTCAGATTTTATAGTTTTGGATTAAGGCTACTCAATCAGCAATAAGTTTTCATGTTCATATTTTCAATTCCAATTTTTGAAATGAGATTCAAATTATAATTTACAGACTTTATTAATTCATAAAATCTTTGGTTTCTGAAAGTACAATTTGAGAGCCCACAATTTCAAAGATATATTCTCATCATTTTGTGAAAAGTTGCTACTTTCTATTTTTCTGAGTTTGGAGATAGTGTAAATGTTGATCTCCCTGATTGTTAGGGTTTCAGCAATACTGGAAATTCTTTGCAGAGTGGATGAGTGGACTCCCAAAAGAGGCATTAAATTCTATTTAACTGGTCAAGAACCCATAGTCTAAAAGTTCTTCTGACTTTATACTTCAAGAGTTTAGAATCTGTTTAATGTTTTCTAACTTTTTAATTTGTATTTCTTTTGTTTGAGTCTTTATTCATAGCCATTCTCCCATAAAACCATACAAAATAGCATTATAATATCCTATTTTAATCTTAAAGATAATTCTCCCATTCTGTAGGTTGTCTGTTGCCAGGTCCGACCTGCAGACCCTGGCCAAATGACTGATGTAATAAGAATGCACTCAGACATGGGTGTCCAGTGAAAAAGAGGGCTAGGGGACCTGGCCATTTACAGACCCCGAGGAGGGTGCTATAAAGAGTCAGCAGCTGTGGCCTTGACAAGTTGGTGCTGTAGGCATTTATTTAGTACAGATTTAATAACAAAGGCTTTGAGTCAACACACTTTTGCATAAGTAACATGGTTACTCTGCCCAGAGATAGCAGTCATGTGTGTGGATGATTAAAGGCCAGGTTCCAAGGCCTAAGTAAACTAACTTATCTAGATTAATTCATTTATATTTCTTTGTTATCTAACCTTTGCTCTCAGGCTCTGGATAAGAGGGTTTGGCTACCTTCAGCCGAATCCATTTCCGAAACTTTTGTAAAAGCTCCCTGCCTTCCGAGAAGGTTTGCATCTTTCTACAATTTTTCCCACCACCCTATCTCCTACATCTCCCCCTTTTCTGTTTTTAGCATCAGGTTTTGTTGATTGAAGAGTACAGATGTGTGTAGCAACAACTTTGTCAGGCATGGCAGGCACTGCTCGCATTCCAACTTTGCATCCTAGAATTAGTAAATAATAGAAGGCAAATATGAGCATAATTAGCAACATTCTTTTCCAATTAAGGAGTGACATGTAGTATTACTTGGCACCTTAGTCCAATGTGTGCTGTTATTGAGGAACCCCATTTGGGACATGTCAATCTCTCTTAGCTAAGCAGTTGTGTTGTTAGAAGCTGAGAAGGGGGTGTTTGTTTAAGTAATAGGGCTGAAGAAAGGTGTATCTAAGAGATGAGCCCAATAGAGAGTAGCAGGTGGGGGTTGCAGGTAAAGTGAAAGAGTTAAAAAAGTTAATAAAGCATAGGAAGGAACAAATTATCTGGAGTGAATGGTGTCTGTGTCCAGAGCAGATTTGCTCAGTCTTTTAATTTCTCTTCTTAAGAGTCCTGTCCAGGGCCTGTGTTGTCCCAGGAAGCCACATTGTCTGGGGCTGTAGGTCCTGTAGGGTCATTTTCTTTATTTCTGGTACTGGGTTGTGTCCTAGCCATGCTATGGTAAGGTTTCATATGTCGTGCTGGAATCCAAAGAGGACCTGAGGGGGTGTGAACACAAACATATCCTCTCCCCCATGTTAACAATTCATTTGGACCACACCATACATTACTGTTTACATCTTTCCATAAAACTGCAGATTTTATGTCTTGAGAGGTTTTAGCAAAGTGCTTTTCTACAGCTGATTGAAATTTATCATCTAAATTTTTTAAATTAAGGGTAAATAAGGCTTGTGCTAATAGTGTTGCAGGGTCCTTACTCATATTCCCCCTTTTTTGTTTTCTGAGCATATTTTTAAGGGCAGAGGGGGTACGTTCTACTATGGCCTCTCCTTGGGGGTTATATGGGATGCCTGTGGAATATTGGATAGTCCACTGTGACAAAATCGTTGAAATTGTGAGCTGGCATAAGCCAGACCATTATCAGTTTTAATTTTTTTTTTTTTTTTTTTTTTTTTTTTTTTTGAGACGGAGTCTTGCTCTGTCGCCCAGGCTGGGGTGCAGTGGCGGGATCTCAGCTCACTGCAAGCTCCACCTCCCAGGTTTACGCCATTCTCCTACCTCAGCCTCCCGAGTAGCTGGGACTACAGGCGCCCGCCAACCCGCCCGGCTAGTTTTTTTTGCATTTTTTTTAGTAGAGACGGGGTTTCACCGTGTTAGCCAGGATGGTCTCGATCTCCTGACCTTGTGATCCGTCCGTCTCGGCCTCCCAAAGTGCTGGGATTACAGGCTTGAGCCACCGCGCCCGGCCTCAGTTTTAATTTTTGTAGGCTGCCCCATAAATGCAAAAGTTAAAAGAAGATGTTTAATGACATATCGGGTGGACTCTCCAGGAAAGGCATGAGCGCTAATTGAGAATAGTTTTTAATGGATACATGTACATATCTTAGTTTTTCAAATTCAGGCACATGTGTAACACATCTGTTTGCCATAACTGATGAGGTTCTAGTCCTCTAGGGTTAACACCTGTAGAAGGAGGGATATACCTGTGAGCCAGCAATCTGGGCATTGCTGGGTAATTTGTTTAGCTAGTCTCTGGGTAAGTTGAAATTGCTTCAATAAGTTTCTCCAGTTTTGGTGAAAAAAATGATGCAATTGGGTGGCGTGGTCAAGCAGTGATGTTCTAACTTGTAGGTCTGCTTAATCATTGCCATAAGCCAGTGGGCCAGGCAGCGAGCTGTGGGCTCAAATATGTGTGATAAAAATAGGATGTGTATATTGATCTAGCAAATGCTGAAGTCGGAGAAAAAGTGCATACAGGCTGGGCTCCAAGGTGGACTTAATGAGGGCTGTCTCAAGTTTCTGCAATAAACAGAGTAAGCAGACTCACTAACAATATTGATGAGCTGAACGGAAAAAGTTTCCAAGGCCAATAGTAAGGCTCCAACCTCAGCTCTCTGAGTGCTAGTAAATCCAGAACAAGTGAGGGAATTATGTGGTCTCCACCAGACAGCCTCTTTTCCATGTTTACCAGAGCCATCAGTAAACAGTGTTAAAGCATTAGGTATGGGGGATTGAACTATTTTAGTAGGCAAAACCACAGAAGTACAAGATAAGAACTAAAGGAGTTTGTCAGCAGGAAGGGCATGCTCTATATGGCCTTTGTAATCAGAGAGTGCTATTTGCGGGTCCATAGATAAGGCAATACTGCCTTGAATTGCTTTTTACTTAAAGGAATCCTGATGATATCAGGGTCATAACCTAGCAACTGATTGCATCGTCTGCAGCCTGAATAGATGACTTCACTGAATAACTGGATATAGGGAGAGAGTGTTTTAGTCCTGGTATGTGAGCAAAAAACCCCTTCTAGGAAGCATAGCCCTGGGGTCATCTGTAGGGGAGTGTTTAGTGGGAAAAACAAATAATTGAACTGAATACCATAGATCAATGCAATCTAGTTGTCTCTGAGAAATAGCTTGCTCTATCTCTTCAATTTCCCTTTCTGCTGCAGGAGTTAAATACCTGGGAGAGTATAGGGCAGCATTGCCTTTTAAGATAGAAAACAGATTCTGTAACTTATCAGTAGTTATGCCCAAGGTGGGGCAAAGCCAGTTAATATTGCCTAGTAATTTCTGATAATCATTTAAGGTATGTAAGTTGCTAGTATTTAATTTAACCTTTTGAGGTCTTACTGACTGGGAAGTTAGAATGTACCCAAGATATTTCGATATTTCCAAGGAGAAGACATCTGTACTTTTTCAGGTTCTATGATTAAACCTCTTAACTTTGTATTCTTTATGACAGAGGCATGTAACTTTAAAAATACTGGCTCTGTTGGGGCTGCTAGTAAAATATCATCCATAAAATGAATAATCCTGCAATTAGGAAATTATTTTCTACTGGGGAACAAAGCTTGATTTACATGATATTGACACATGGTAGGACTGTTAAACATTCCCTGAGGAAGCACTTTCCAATGAAATCAGTGAGCTGGCCTTTCACTATTAAGAGCTGTTATTGTAAATGCAAATTTTTATCCGTCCTGTTCTGCAAGGGGAATAGTATAAGAGCAGTCTTTTAAGTCAGTAATGATTGTAGGCCATTCTCAAGGAATTGCCACGTGCGGGGGCAGTGGCGGCCTGCTGAAGGGGCCCCATAGGTTGCAACTTAACATTAATAGCACATAAGTCATGCGAAAGTCTCCATTTACCAGACTTTTGGGGAATGATGAAAATGGGCAAATTCCAAAGACTGTTTGATGGTTCTATATGGCTTTTAATTGTTCCTCAGCTAATTCATGGGCTCTTTGTAATTTCTCTCCCTTTAAAGGCAACTGTTCTACGCAAATAGGATTTTGAGAGAGCCACGTTAGGGGTAAGGGAGAAATAACAGTGGCCATTATTTGAAAGAGGTCTGCAGAGTGACCTCAGTTAACCCTCTTGTAAATGGGCTAGTGGCTCCGTTTCCTTTAAAGATTTTTCTTAGCTCTTTATAAGCATTAAAAGAAATGGGTTCATGTACCTGATTGCCTTGTCAATCTTGCATTACCAGCCAGGATAAGAGCTCCCCATCTAATGCCTCTTGCCTAAGACAAGGTCCCATAGCTATAGCATATCCCTTGTCTTTTTTCCAATTTATTGGAGGAGGGGGCTCTGGCAAAACCTCCGTTTCCTCTTTGTTATTTTTTCCCGGAAACAGCGGGGCTGAGGGAGATGGAGGCAGTAAGGTAGATGACAGTTCCTCCTCTCTTCCCTTTTTAGGCTCTTCTGTGTAGAGCAGGACCAGAGCCACCGTAACCAAAGCCCATAACATTAAAGATGTTATTGAGACCCATTGCTTTTGTGCATCATATTGTTTAAGATTTCTATCCACTTGTTCCCAGAGCTCTACGTCTAGAGTACCTTCTTTCAGGAACCATGGGTTATGGGAAACAATAGTGTACACTAGGTCTCTTAACTGAGCCTGCAAAACTGAGGCTCTGCTAGCTTTAAGCAGCTGTTTCAATACTTTTATATACTGTTGCTGTTGAACTGATAACTGTTGTCTTATGATGAAACCCTAGCCTGAACGGTTCCCTCAAACTTGGAAATCCCAAGTGGGCACCAATGACTTACTGACTGTGCAGTCTTTTCACCTTCATTTTTGAGGGTTCTGTCACGATCCGTTGCAGCATTCCTCATGTGGAGCACCACCTGCCAGGTCTGACCTGCAGACCCTGGCAGAATGACAGATTAAAGAATGCACTCAGACACAGGTATCCAGTGAAAGAGTGGGCTAGGGGACCAGACCACTGACAGAAAGAGTTGTAGCAGCCGCGGCCCTGACAAGCATTTATTTAGTATAGATTTAATGACAAAGGCTTTGAGTCAACACACTTATGGGTAATTAATATGGTCGCCATCCCCTGCGAGAGCAGTCCTGCACACGGATGATTAAAGACCAGGTTCCAAGGCCTAAGTAAACTAACTTATCTAGATCAATTCCTTTATATCCACTTGTTATCTAACCTTCGCTCTCAGGCTCCGGATAAGAGGGTTTGGCTGCCTTCAGCCAAATGCCTTTCTGAAGCTTTTGTAAAACCTCCTGGCCTTCCAAGAAGGTTTGTATCTTTCTACAATTTTTCCCATGACCCTGACCGATCTCCTACAGTCTGTTTACTCTGTTGATAGTTTCTTTTGCTCTGCAGAAGCTCTTAAGTTTAATTAGGTCCCATTTGTCAATTTTTGCTTTTGTTGTGATTGCTTTTGGTTTCTTTGTCCTGAAATCTAAGCCCATTCCTAGGTTTAGGATAGTATTGCCTAGGTTGTCTTCCAGAGTTTTTATAGTTTGGGGTTTTACATTAAAGTCTTTTAACCCACCTTGAGTAGATTTTTGTATATGGTATAAGGAAGAGTTCCATCTTCAATCTTCTGCATACGGCTAGTCAGTTATCCCAGCACTATTTATTTAATAGGGAGTCTTTTTCCCATTTCTTGTTTTTTGTCAGCTTTGTCAAAGATCAGATGGTCTTAGATGTGTGGCCTTATTTCTAGGCTCTCTAGTCTGTTCCATTAGTCTGTGTGCCTGTTTCTTTACCAGTGCCATGCTGTTTTGGTTACTGTAGCCTTGCGGTATAGTTTGAAGTTGGGTAGCATGATGTCTCCAGCTTTGTTCTTTTTGCTTAGCATTGTCTTGGATATTCAGGCCCTTTTTTGGTTCCATATGAATTTTAAAATAGTTTTTTCTTGTTCTGTGAATATTGTCATTGGTAGTTTGATAGGAATAGCATTGAAACTGTATATTGCTTTGGGCAGTACAGCCATTTTCATGATATTGATCCTTCCTATCCATAAGCATGGGATGTCTTTCCATTTGTTTGTGTCTTCTCTGATTTCTTTGAGTAGTGTTCTGTAATTCTCATTTTAGAGGTCCTTCACTTCCCTGGTGTGCTGTACTCCTAGGGAGTGTGTGTTTTGGGGGGGCAATTGTGAATGGGATTGCCTTTCTGATTTTGCTTTCAGGTTGGTTGTCATTGGTGTATAGGTGATTTTTGTACATTGATTTTGTATCCTGCAACCTCACTGAAGTTGTTTATCAGCTGAAGGAGCTTTTGGGTCAAGACTGCATGTTTTTCTAGATATAGAATCATGTCATCTACAGAGATAGTATGACTTCTTCTCTCACTATTTGAATGCACTTTATTTCTTTCTCTTGCCTCATTGTTCTGACTCGGTCTTTCAATAGTGTGTTGCATAGAAGTGGTGAGAGAGGGCATTCTTGTCTTGTGCCAGTTTTCAAGGGGAATGCTTCCAGCTTGTGCCCATTCAGTATAATGTTGGCTGTGGTTTTGTCATAGATAGCTCTTATTATTTTGAAGTATATTCCTTCAATAGCTAGTTTATTGAGAGTTGTTAACGTGAATGGATGTTTAATTTTATCAAAAGTCTTTTCTGCATCTGTTGAGTTAATTATATGGTTTCTGTCTTTAGTTCTGCTTATGTAATGAATCACATTTATTGATTTTTTGCATGTCGAGCCAATCTTGCATCCCAGGGATGAAGCCTACTCGATCATGGTGAAGTAGCTTTTTGATGTGCTGCTGGATTAGGTTTACAAATATTTCATTGAGGATTTTTGCATCGATGTTCATCAAGGATGTTGGCCTGAAGTTTTATTTTTTTTATTGTGTCTCTGCCAGGCTTTGGTATGAAGTTGATGCTGGCCTCATAGAATGAGTTAGGTAGAAGTCCCTTCTTCTAAATTTTTTTGGAATAGTTTCAGTAGGAATGGTACCAGCTCTTCCTTGTACATTTCGTAGAATTTGGTTTTGAATCCATCAGGTCCTGGGCTTTTTTTGGTTGGTAGGCTATTTATTACTGATTGAATTTCAAAGATCATTATTGGTCTGTTCAGGGAATCAGTTTCTTACTGGCTCAGTCTTGGGAGGGTGTATATGTCCAGGAATTTATCCATCTCTTCTAGGTTTTCTAGTTTGTGTACATAGAGCATATGGTTATTTTTATTTCTGTGGGGTCAGTGGTTATATTTCATTAGTCATTTCTAATTGTGTTATTTGGATCTTCTTTCTTCTTAGTCTAACTAGTAGCCTATCTTATCAATTTTTTTCAAAAAACCAACTCCTGAATTTATTGCTCTTTTGAATGGTTTTTCATTTTTTGATTTCCTTCACTTCACCCCTGATTTGTTTTTTAATTATTTCTCACGTTTTATTAGCTTTGAGGTTGTTTTAGTCCCATTTTTCTAATTATTTCAGTTGTGAAGTTAGGTTGTTAATTTAACATCTTTCTAACTTTTTGATGTGGACATTTGGTGGTATGTATTTCCCTCTTAACACTGCCTTAACTGTGTCCCAGAGATTCTGGTATGTTGTATCTTTGTTCTCTTTATTTTAAAAGAACTTCTTGATTTCTGCCTTTTATTTTTTACCCAAAAGTTAATCAGGAGCATGTTGTTTAATTTCTATGTAATTGTATGGTTTTGAGTGATTTTTATGGTGTTGACTTCTATTTTCATTGTGCTGTGGTCTGAGAGAATGTTTGGAATGACTTCAGTTCTTATACATTTATTGAGGATTGTTTTATGTCTAGTTATGTGGTCGATTTTAGAGTATGTGCCATGTGGTGATGAGAAGAATGTATATTCTTTTGGTTTTGGGTGGAGACGTCTGTAAAGTTATATCAGATTCATTTGGTCTAATGCTGAGTTTGGGTCCTGAATATCTTGTTAATTTTCTGCTTCAGTGATCTGTATAATACTGTCACTGTAGTGTTGAAGTCTTCCACTATGATTTTGTGAGAGTCGATGTCTCTTTGTAGGTCTCTAAGAACTTGCTTTATGAATCTGGGTGCTCCTGTATTGGGTTCATATGTATTTAGAATAGTTAGGTCTTGTTAAATTGAACCCTTTACCATTATATAATGCCCTTGTCTTTTTTTTTTTAATCACTGTTGGTTTGAAATCTGTTTTATCTGAAATTAGGATTGCAACCCCTGCTTTTTTCTGTGTTTTATTTTCTTGGTAGATTTTTCTCCATCCCTTTATTTTGAGCTTATGAGTGTCATTATGTGTGAGATACGTCTCTTGAAGACAGCATATTATTGGGTCTTACTTTTTTATCCTGCTTACCACTCTGTTCCTTTTAAGTGGGGTATTTGGACCATTTACATTCAAGATTCGTATTGATATGTGTGGATTGGGTTTTGTCATTGTGCTGTTAGCTGGTGGTTATGTTGGCCTGTTTGTGTGGTTGCTTTACAGTGACATTGGTCTGTGTTTAAGTGTGTTTTTGTATTCGCTGGTAGTGATTTTTCTATATTTAGTGCTCCTTTCAAGATCTCTTATAAGGCAGGTCTGGTAGTAATGAAGTCCCTTAATATTTGCTTATCTGAAAAAGATCTTATTTCTTCTTCACTTAGAGAGTTTAGTTTAGCTAGATATGAAATTCTTGGTTGAAGACTTTTTTCTTTCAGAATATTCAATATAGTCCCCTAATCTCTTCTGGCTTGTAGGGTTTCAGCCGAGAGGTCTGCTGTTAGCCTGATGGGAATCCCTTTGCAGGTGACCTGCCCTTTCTCGCTAGATGCCTTTAACATTCTTTCTCTCATTTCAACCTTGGAAAATTTGACAGTTATGTGTCTTGGGTATGATCTTGTGTAGAATCTTGCAGGAGTTCTCTGTATTTCCTGAATTTGACTCTTGGCCTCTCTACAAGGTTAGGGAAGTTTTCATGGAAGAATCCTGAAATGCATTTTCCAAGTTGTTTGCTCTCTCCCCCTCTCTTTCAGGGATGCCAATGATTTATATATTCAGTTTCTTTACATAATTTCATACATTTTGGAGGCTTTGTTCATTACTTTTTATTCTTTTTTTTATTATTATTTTAGTCTGACGTCTTATTTCAAAGAACCAGCTTTCAAATTGTGAGATTCTTTCATCAGCTTGGTTTATTCTTGGTTAATACTGGTGATTGCATTGTAAAATTCTTGTGTTTTTCATCTCTGTCCAATTTGTTAAGTTCTTTTTTATACTAGCTATTTCATCCTTCAGCTACTGTATCACTTTATTGTGATTCTTAATTTTCTTGGATTGGGTTTTGCCATCCTCCTGAATTTCGATTATCTTTGTTCCTGTCCATATTCTGAATTCTATTTCTGTCATTCCAGCCAGTTCAGCATGATTAAGAATTCTTGTTGGAGAACTGGTGCAGCCATTTGGAGGACATATGACACCCTGGCCACTTTAGTTACTGGAGTTCTTGCATTGGTTCTTTCTCACCTCTGCATGTGGGTGTTCCTTTAACTGTGGTATAGATTAAGTACAGTCAATAGACTTCTTTTCTGGATATTTTCACTGGGATGAGTATTTGTATAGGGTCTTTATTGGAAGCTGACTTCCTGTCTTTGGTTTTAGAGTGGGGTATGTTAGTGAGGTATTTTTTGTGTTGAAGCTTTGGGGTTTATCCAGCAGCTGACACTTAGGCTTATTGGTCAGTTGGTAGACTTTTGTTCAGTAGTTTGGCTCCCTTATGTTTCCTCAGAGTTGCAGCCATGTTCCCTCTCAGTGCTCTGAAAGTATGGGCTCCTCTCCCCCTTGAGTGCCTGCTATAGTTCATGACTTGGCACTCTGGACTGCCCACTGCAGCTCTGGGATAATCTCAGAGTTTATATTCCTTCCACAGCTTAGAGGCAGTAGAGGAAGAGATCTTAGTAGTGGTTGTGGTCAAGGGTCATTTTCTTGACTCCTGGGGGCTCCTCCCCAGAGAGATACAGGTCAGCAATCACTCAGCGAAGTCAGCCCAAAATGGAAGTTTGTTCTGTGGGCCCAAGCCAGGAGTTTCCTGACTGGTGATGAGCTTTGGGGAGTGTGTGGGACCTGTGGGAGATGGACTGGCCTCCTCTCCTTGGTTCAACTGCAGTTTGTTGGAGGTATGGATAAGGCACTTAAGGTCTTTGCTTCTTCATTAGTTCAAAGGTGGCAAGGGCAGTTCCACTGCAGAGACAATGGCAGAGAGGCTTTTATTTGCCCCTGGAGGCTCTGTGCAGGGAGTTGCTGAGTTTGTACTGGCTCAATAGTTCTGGTGGGGAGTGGCTGGAACCTCAGGCCTAGAGGATCTGCCCAGTAAGGAGATATGAGAACAGGAACCCATGTAATAGTCTGGCCACTTTTCTGTAGGGCTGCTGCAGTATGCTTGCGGCCCACTCTAGGCCCTAATCATCTCAGATTTTCCAGAACCTGGAGGTGTCACCAGTGAAGGCTGTGAAACAGCAAAGATGGCAGCCTGTTCCTCGCTCTGGGAGCTTTGTCCCAGGGAGGTGTGGACCTATTGCTGGTTTAAGGGCACCTGTACAAAGTGGCTGGAGACCCTGGTTGAGAGGTCCTGCCCAGTGAGGAGGAACAGGATCAGAACCTGCTTAAAAAAGCAGTCTGCAGTCTGGCCACATTTTGGTAGAGCATCTATGCTGTGCTGTGGGATTCCTTCTGCCCTGAGTCAGCTCAGACTCTCCAAAGCCTGAAGGCTGGAATGGCTAAGGTGTCTGGACAGCAAAGATAGCAACCCACCCCTCTCCCTGGGAACTCCTTCTTAGGGAGGTGCAGTGCCACTGCTGGTAGCTGGCTGGATCCCAAGCCAATAGGTCTTATCTTGTGAGATGCCGTGGAAGTGGGGCCTGCAGGTTGTTACTACTCAGCCTTCTGGATTCGGCCTCTTTCCTACGGGTATGTACAGGAGTCTAACCTTCTACTTTGCCGAAGCTGCAGCTACTTTTGCCAGAAAACCCAGTAATAATCTAAAGCTTGAGGGTCTCCACCTATGCCTGAGCAGTTGCTCTGCCAAGACTTCATGTAGATCTGTCCGTCAGACTGAAGACTGAAGGCCCTGGTGGAGTGGGTTCACAAGGAGATCTCCTGACCTGAGGGTTGCAAAGACCTGTGAGAGAAGTGTGTTTTCCTGTGGCCGCTCGTTCACTCACCACTTCCCTTGGGTGGGGGAGTATCCCCTGCTTCCATGTTGTTCCCAGGTGCGTCATTGTCCTTACTTTTCTTCATTCTCTGTGGGTCAAGTTGTTTCCTTGACTAGTCCCACTGTAAATACCTGGATGCTTCAGCTGAAGGTGTGGTATTTACTTGCCCTCTTCTGATTTTCTCCATGAGAACCATGCACACTAGCTGCTTCTGGTCACGCACACTAGCTGCTTCTTGAATAGACTGAAGTAAATTGACTTCTAATAATAGCAGTCTTTAAGTTCTTACACTGTGCCAAGCTTGGTGCTGGTCTTATGATGTAGATACTGTTGTTATCTCTGTTTTACTGATAAACTGAAGCTTAAAGAGGTTAAGCAACTTTCCCAAGGCCATATAACTAGTACTTGGCAGAGACAGTCTTGTGCTTCTGAATTTTACACTATTTGGCAGGTGCCTATCTGGTCTCTGTGTAGGACAGTAGAGCATAAACCAGATTGAAATTAATAGAAATTAATGAGTCAGCGAGACATGCATTGATGCCTCTAAACGATATATATTCATTCAGATGCTATACACATTTCTTCAAATCTTATACACAAAATAAGCTATTACCTTCAGTACCTGTGTGTATAAGAGGCCTAATCCCAGATCCCAACTGAACAAATCTACCTGTGGTTATCTTTATACAGATGTAGCCACAGAATCAAGGAAAGTTGAAGTATTTCAAATTTTAGAAAGCAATATTGCAACACTTTGAGGGAGGAAACATGATAGAAAGATCCTTTCCTACTATATTGATATAATTTATAATATTTAATTCATTCAAAACCGGTTTAATAAAAGTTTCCCTAAAACTACTAATATGCTGATGTTTTTTAAAGCCTATTGAAATTTTAATTATATTTTTAAAATAATTATCTTTGTACAGTAACTCTTAATTCTTACCAACGTAAATCTTCACAATTAAAGTCTAGGATTTATGTGACTTTAACAATCTGTTTAAAAAGTAATTACATATTTAATACTAGGATATTTTTGAAATAATTTTATTTCTCCCTTGCCACAAAATGTGACCCTGCACAATATGGAAAAAAAAAGAAACTTTCTCTAATACCTTTTCCTTCCCCAGAGGAAGTAAATTATTTTTGAAATGTTGTTCACATTACTTATAATGTCCCTGTATCATGTTTATCTTCTGTTTTGCTTTTATACATCATTTAAATGGGAAGTCTGTCTAACACAGTTCTTACCTCTTTATATAGGTGAAATTTTTTTTTCCTAAATTGTGCTTCCAGGAGATTTAATGTCTAAGAATATATTTCATCTCATCTTTTTTTTAACCTATGTAAAATGATTTAAGTGATACCTTATGAAAGGTAGGGAGGCAATCTTATCCACAGGCAAAATAAGCTGTCTACCAATAAATTTAAGGGACGGCCTCACCACTACCACCACGCCCCCTTCAGAACCGTCACTTGATGCCTGAAACGCTACTGTAAGGCTTCAGTCATTTAGCTTGTGTTATGAATAGTCTCCGTTAAAATACAGAAAGCCTGCGGGTGACAAAATTTTAACCTATGTTCAGTTTTTGTGATTGTAAGAGAGAAGCAGCACATTAAGGTGCCAACAATCTTAGGGAACTACCTAAACCCCAATGTGGGCCAAGGGAATGGAGAATACAGAAAAAGAAAGCTGAAGGACATGAAGACAGACTTTACCCACCTAACAATAAAAACATAATCCCAAAACTTCAGTATAAGAAAAAACCCTAATGTGGTCTAAACTCTTTAATACTAAATTCAAAGGCTCAGAGAGGCAAAACAGCAGTTTTTGTTGAAATCACATTTTTTTGTTTGCTTTTAGAAGATAGAAACATGAAATGTTAATCTAGTTAAAAATCAAGCCAGATATATTTGTTCTTCAATGTATTTTGAGAATTTCAAAGCAAACAAAAATTGCATTTTATAAGGAGGCAATAGAAAATGTTTCTCATGTAGTGACATGAATTTCAGATGTTAATAGTTTCCATGGTCATACACAAGCAAACTCTTGTTTTCTTTAATAGTTATAAATATTTAGGGTGTCAGTTTTCTTGGAGTTCATATTAAGAGAGGTCTTAGTCATGTAATTGTGGATCCAACTTATGTTATCTGTAAACAGCAATACTTTAAAGGAATGTTACTCATTTGCTTGAAATCAAGGCTGAGTTTTTGCTCAAGGCTGAGCTTTACTTGTAAAACTCTTACCTTTTGATTTTTTTGAAAAATGTTAGCATCTAAAACTATACCAAAGACAACCTCAGGCCTAAATTTGTGTTTTGAAAAACACATGAACTCAATTGTATTCATTATTTCATTATGGCACATCCATCCTTAGTGAACACTAGTATTACTCTTGTCTCTTTGTCCTTAAGAATTAATTTATAAAAACTTCTTCAAAGCAATTTAAAGATACTCATGATCAGAGCAGGCTAGATACTGATGAGAAGGTTTAGTAAGATTTTTTTCATCTCATTTGGACTTAGGTTCAATCTATCTAAATTAAAATTTCCATCCAATTGTATTCCCATATTTTAATGGGCTTTGTATAACGTGGGAGTATATGATAGCAACTGCTGAGGAATGTCGTCATGTCTGGATTGTTAGTTATGAAAGGTATATTAGCTGTTAAAGAGTTTCTATTTGCTGTGTGAACCAGCCATGACCCCAGTTCCTAGAGTGCCATACAGTCTCATTCAATCAGCCAGCCATTCCTGTTTAAGGACCTGCTTTGCCAGTCAATGGGAAAATAGAGTTTAATTACAGCACCCCTGCCCACCAGAAGCTCACAGTCTTATAACTAAAATAGATATGTGGAATAGATAATTGCAGTATAATATGAAATGGTCTATGTCTGAAGCATACCCAAATTCCTGGAAATATAGGATGGGCACCTAAACCAAGTGATGTCTGACATGAGTCTTAAAAAACAAGTAGAAGTTAGTAACCCAGCAAAGAAGAGAAAGAAGGCATTGAAAAACTACATTGTTTGAGGCCCAGAGAAGGTGAGGAGGACACTTTTAGGAAGTTACAAGAACTGTGGATGAATATGTCTGGAATATATGAGAATTAGTAATGAGACTAGAGTAGGTAAAAGTAGCTTCATTGAAAATGTCTCATAACATGCTAAGAAATTTGGGTTTTATTCCAAAGGCAGTGAGAAACTTAAAAAATTCTAAACCAGATATATTTGGTTTATGCCATGCTCAGATTTTTATTTCAGAAAAATTACTTTAATGCATTGTAAAGGATGGATGAGGGTAGAGATAATCTTGCACGCAAAATTAGGATTGAATTATCCAGAAATTTGATGTGTATAATCATTCTTTCATATCCTGTCATAAAGAGTGAGGTCCCTAGCTTTTCCCTAAATAGACCAGTTTTAGTGGGCCTATGCTGAAGAAAATCCAGAGAAATTACTTTTGTTGCTGTTTCTTTCCCTTTTCTCAAAGTGTGTGCTGACAAAGGGAAATTCTATATCATTTACACTTGGAAGCATTGTTAGATACTGGTGCCACTGGTTAGGGTGCCACAGAAGGCACCTTAGCATATTTGCTGCTGATACTAGTTACTCCAGGTTTGGCAAAATTCTGAAATTCATTTACTCACCAAATATGTAAGTGATGTTCCAAGCATTCTATTAATCGTTGCAAGAGATTCAAAGATGAGCCCGGCGCGGTGGCTCACGCCTGTAATCTCAGCACTTTGGGAGGCCGAGGCGGGCAGATCACGAGGTCAGGAGATCCAGACAATCCTGACTAACACAGTGAAACCTCGTCTCTACTAAAAATACAAAACATTAGCCAGGCATCGTGGCGGGCGCCTGTAGTCCCAGCTACTCAGGAGCCTGAGGCAGGAGAATGGTGTGAACCCAGGAGGCGGAGCTTACAGTGAGCTGAGATCGTGCCACTACACTCTGACCTGAGTGACAGAATGAGACACTGTCTCCGGAAAAAAAAAAAAAAAAAAAAGATTCAAAGATGAAATAAATATAATACTCATCGTTTCTATCAGTTGTTTAGATAGAAGTCATTTTCATTAGAATATTTTATATAAAATCAAATTGCTGTTATGAGAGATGTACAGATACTATGGGAAGGGAAAATTTCATGGATGAAACATTTGAAGAATGGATGTTTGTGCAAAAATAAGGAGAAAAAGGTATTTAGAAAGAGAAAACTACAGGAGATAGAAAACATATTGGTAACATGCATGATTTCGTTTGGTTAGAATTAAAGTAGTTAGGTTCTGTTCATGAGGACTGAACTGAGAAATACGGGCTTTGTCCTATAGGCTGTCACGGAAAGTTTCTCAGAAAGGATATGATAATCAGAACGCTTTGCTTTTAAATTTTTTCTCTGTCAATATTGTAAATCAAGTGTATTTCCAAGAGAAAAGACAAAAGTTGGAGAAAACAGTTACTACAGTAGTTTAAGCTCAAGACAAATCAATATCTGAAATAGGCAAGGGGTAATGGGAATAAAAATGTGAGTACAGGATTTATAAGAACAGCAGAATATTGGATGTTGCTACTAATAAGATGTTGGAAATGAGATTTTCGACTGTTTGATTTGGGGGATGGTGATGCCATTCAAAGTATCAATAGATTTAGCAAAGAAAATAATGATATCTAAACATCATTTTTGTATCAGTTAATGCTATTTAGTTATGTTATCTATGAGAGAACTATGGGTTTAATTTCATATTTCTTTTTGGCTGTTGATATACTAAAGGTAAAACCTTCAGTTTGGGCTGAAAAGTCTATAACACTAATTATAATTAGTTAACCCAGCAGACAAACAGCCAAAAAGCAAAGGTAGGTAGATGTTCTTGAGTGGTTTGGTGAAATACTGGTGTGGGTTGTCTTTAGAGATACGACGTCACTAAGTGTGGCATCCAACAAAAATGCTGTGCTCTTTTAGGATTTAAAAAAACATGAGCTGGTTTCTGTGTTGAATTTTAAGCAATATTTTAAAGGAATTTTCAAATCTTTTTGTAAATTAGAGAGTCTTTTTGAATATTCTTGGTTAAATACCATGTAATTTACTTATACACTGTACCTATATACTTAGACCTGATTTTTTTCTGTTTGATTGAAGTACAGCATATCTACTTACAGCATTGTTTTGTAGACTGAATTATGAATACAGAAAAGTTTTCGTATCTTAGAAACCTAGAAGATAATATACATCATCCCTACCTGTTAATGATATTCTGATAATCCAAGTTATTTATCAGAAGCTTACAGTAATTTTTTTAATCTGTCTGTGCATTGGGCTATCAAATTCTGTTTAATGCAAAATTTTGATTTTGTTCTAAGTATACATTCAAATGCTTTTGGTAATATCTGCCAAATGGAATGTTGATCTGAATGGTTTATTTGCAGGGAGGGGTACAATTTATTCCAAGACGGGGTAAGATATATAATGTACGGTCACCATATGCCAAAGAAAATTCATATGTTTACTGGAATGTATCCTGTAGTGCATTCATAGTAGTAACCAACCATATTCAAACATGTGGTGAAGTGACTGCTACAATAACTGGATGCTTTTATGCTTTCATAACTATTATTATTCCAGTCTAGAGATTTCATTTTAATTACTGCTGACTTCTGTAATGATGTTTTTTATCTTTTAACTCTTTCAAGTATGTCATCAAAAATTCTCATTTCCTATGAACCCTGAAAGTTAAAAATTAGTATTTATGGATACTATTGCCACTTTTGCCAAAACCTAACCAAAAATTGTAATGTCATTGTTGGGATTGCAATATCATGATATATATGTGATTGGGGCTAATCGCCCCATAAATACTTTGGCTACTATTTCCTTAATAGTAGTATTTCCTCTGAACTGGGTTCTTTGAAGCTGTAGCTTTTTAAATTCTTCGTTTATAAAATAGCATAGTGTCTGACTATTGAATATTATACTCATTATAGAACCTCTTTAAGTGTGGTTATTTTTTACCCCCATCTGTGTTTATATAATGAGAAATGCCTTTTTAAAATGTAAAACATTAGTGTAGAGGGTTAAGATTTTTATCTATATTAGACAGAAAGCAATAAAGTGACAGTCATACTTCTAAAATATGTAGTGTTGCATGTTCATCTCTAACCCTACGTTTGTGTGAAGGTCCTGTGTATACTTGTTTTCCACTGTAATATAGTGAAATAAAACCAAAGTTCTTAGAGCATGGAAAAATGTGCTTATCTCAACATATTCTCCATCATTTCTCTTTACTTGCCAGATTTTACTCATGACTGATGACAGTCAACTATGGTTATTCAGTCACCGTATGTCAAAAATTTTCTTCTATTTCCCTCTTTATTTATTCTTCCTAATACAAAATATACAGAAATCTGTTCCTGGCTCAGTTTCCAAATACCTCATATTTTATTCTGATTATGAAGGACTCAACAAGTGAAAAAAGTATCCATCTGCCTAGATTTACAATATAATCTGACCACCTCTCAAATGTCTAGAAGTTGCCTAAAGCAGTTCTATTTCATCTAATGCTGTGTGTGTCACATGAGAAATTGTATTGTAGGCAATGTAAGTAATTTCCAAGTAAAAAAGAAAAGATTTCTAAATAACCAAAGTTGTCTTCATTGTCTGACTTATTTAAACAACAGGCTATTCATTGTAAATACACTTATTTATAACTAGGCCAATCTCATTCTCCTCTGTTGTTTGCCAATAATGCATTCACCTCTGCTGTTTGCCAGTAATGATAGAAAATTTAGAGGTTTAACCACCATGTCTAAAGACATTCATGCTTACCCAGTCATTTTTGTGCTAGAAGTTTCATGATAAGAGTGTTCTTGGATGAGTGTTCTTAGATATTATCCAAGACTTTTTGGTTGAAGTAGATTAAGAATAAGGAAAGCGTGGTTTAAAACTCTGTTTCTTTTATGCCTTATTTTCCAAACTGTAGCCTAAAAAAGGTTTGGAATCATTTTGTATTTTGAAAAACTTTCTCTTTCAAAAAAGACTCTGTTGCCGTCATATTTTGTGAAGCATTTTAATATTTAATCTAGATTTTAACAAATAAATCACAAGGATAATATGATAATAACTTTATGACATACTTCTAATAACTGAAAGGAGTTTAGATTAAAATCTTTAAAGGCACATAATAGGTGATATTGAACCTACAAAATCACCTTAATACTTATCTATGATTATAGATATAGTTACTAGATATGGTTATTTAGATATAGATAGGTACTTTTTTAACCAAATACAGTAGTCACTAAATTTATCTATTAAACAGTTCTTCTTTTAGAGTCAGAGTCTTCTAATTTTCTAATAAGTGGCTGAACAAATTTTATGGAAGAGGCCCTTAAAGGTGACTTTGCATGTAACGCTTAACACAGTCTGAGCATTATCTTTTATGTCTTTTATTTCCGATTTTCAAAGGAGAGAATCTCATTGGCTCGGCCTGCATCATATATCCATCATCACCCTCCCCTCCACCATCCGGTCAGTCATGGTTATAGCAGGATCATCTGATACCAATATGACAGCCTAGGCTCACCCTTTCCTCAGGGTCAATGGCTGGTGCTCTTCCAAACAAGAAAACAGCAGGTGGGCAGGCAACCCAAACATGTCTGCTACAGCATTTGACCAGGAGAGATTTGTATTGCTTTTGCTACTTTAAACACACTAAAAAAGAGAAGATGTTCATGGTTGGTAAAGGTTGTTTGATAAATATGGAAACACTCTCTGGCAACTGATTCAGGCCTGGACAGATGTAGATATAGGTGCTGAGAACACATGAGTTGTTAGGTTCTTAGTTTGTGTTATAAAAAAATTTCATTTTAAAAAGTAGATCTTTACTGAAAATAAAGTACTTTCAGTTTTTTCTAAAAAAGTACCATCAGAGTAATTATATTCTGAGAGGAAAGTCATGACTCTTCAGGAAAACTACAGTTGGGAATATTGAATAATTAGAAATGTTTGAAAAACTAATGCTGATGAATTTCAAAGGTAATCTATGCATGATCATAAATTCTCTTCCCATTCTAGAAAATGTCAACTAAACAATGTCCACTGGAATGTTAATGTTGATTCTCTCTTCTTTCATTTTTCAGAACTTATTTATGGTTCTTTCTCTCACTATTGATGTCATATTCTTTTCTTTAAAAGAAATGATGAAGCAGCAGCTGACTAGAAAATTTAAATTGTAAGATATGTAGTCCATCTCCACTATCTCCACTCATTATAGAACCTCTTTAAATATGGTTATTGTTTACCCCATATCTGTGTTTATGTAATGAGAAATGCTTTTGATGTAAAATCCTTTTACATCTTTGGCTAGTCATCTTCCTTTCTCTCTTCTACTTCATTTTCAAATTTAATTTTTTTTTTCTCTTGGAGGTGCCTTACTTCATTTAGATAAATACACATATGAGCTGGAAGATGTTTAGTACTCTCTTCTGGGAGTCACTTAGCTCTGTGAGTTTCCCTCAGACACTCATGATTGCACACAAATAAATGTTTTCCTTAAACTTTCCTTCTCAGCTTTATTCGTGGTCACATCTCAGGAAGCATCAACATTCCATTCAGTGCTGCCTTCACTGCAGAAGGGGAGCTTACCCAGGGCCCTTACACTGCTATGCTCCAGAACTTCAAAGGGAAGGTCATTGTCATCGTGGGGCATGTGGCAAAGCACACAGCTGAGGTAATTATATTCAGAAATGTCATATGTACATATGATGAGTGATTTACCTGCCTTCGATGTGAAGGTTATCTAAAAGTATATTTCTTCAGGAGTTGGTCACAAATAATATGAGTTTTGAAGATTTGTCTGTGTTATTATGGAAGAGTTTGTCTGTAATTGAAGCATTTTTCCCTCAGTGTTCAGCATCAGGATCAATAGTAACCTTAAAAAATCAAAATGATAACCTAAGGCTGTTTTTTTCTGACTGCTTTCTGAAATTGCAAAGAAGTAGCTTGAATTCCATCCATTGGAGAAAAACAGTAGTGTTCAAGTGTAGGCTCCGAGAGCTGGTCATGATGAGATTCGTTAGATTTAGAAATTGTGTTTACTATAGAGTCAAAGCTTCTTGATGATAGAGAATTCAGGAAGAATGTCAACTGTCAGACATGAGAAATACATGAAACAATAAAATGGCTTCCTTCTTCCATGGCTATGTTCTAAGCAAATTGAAAAATAAAACAAAGAGTAGCATATGAAGGCCAAAAATATATTTATTTTTTAATAAAAGACAAATTGAAGACTGTAGCTTAGTATGAGAGCCAAATGGGCTTACTTAAAAACAAGCAGGCAGAGAAGGTATCTAAATATAGGCAGTGTTGAACAAGTACAGGATCTTTCTCTAAAGGGGAAGAATCTGCTCCTAGAAAAATAGAGGTAACTTGCTCCCTGCAGACAGCTTTTTTCTAAAAGGAAGATAAATAGGACTGAACCTTCCTAAATTTACCAGTCAAATAAATCCTTCAACCTCCTAGGGCAGAGAGAATAGAGGGACAAAAAGAAAGGCCAGGAATATGCTTAGGAAAATTCTGTCATCAGGGAAATCAGGAGTAGAGACAAAATATTTGCCTTGATTGTACATATTCCTTTGAACACTACTGAAATGTGGTCACTAAAAATTTCAGATTAGAACTTTAAACTTTATTTTTTTTTTACTCTTAGAAATCAGAGAAATAACCTAAAATCTCTTTTATTATAAAAACTAATAACCACACTTTGTTGAACACTTGGAAAATATAGAGACCAAAAAAGGAAATAAAAAGTATGCATGATTTTACCACCTGGGAGGCAAAAAACACTTCTTGAATTTTTTTACTGGAAAATTATAATTCCTCCATTCAACTCAATTCTAAAATTAGCTAAAGATAACCCTCCTATCCCCACCTGCACACACCCAGTACTGATACAAACTCAGAAAAAAAGGAAACATGAAAATACTTTGCTCTTTTATTCCTAGAGCAAGTGTGTATGAAGTCCATGAAAACGACATATAAAGGTTACATTTAGAGAACTATGCCATATGATTTCATAGTAAGGAACTAGGTTATTGATTTTTCCAAATTTAATGCCTTCACTATAATTTTTAAGTCCTTTAAGTTTTTGCTTTTCATAGTGCAAAATCGAGAGGAATAGAAATTTCCCATATACCCACTACCCCACACATGCACAACCTTTCCCGTTATCAACCTCCCCCATCAGAGTGGTACATTTGTTGCAATTGATGAACCTTCATAGACACATCATTGTCATCCAAAGTCCACAGTTTACATCAAGTCTCACTCTTGGTGTTGTATATTATTTTTAATTCGTAATAAATTTTTATTAACTTTTATTTTAGGTTCAGGGGTACATGTGCAGGTATGTTATATAGGTAAACTCATGTCACAGGTGTTTGTTGTACAGCTTATTTTATCACCAAGGTACTAAGCCTAGTACCCAATAGTTATTTTTTCTGCTTCTCTTCCTCCTCCCACCCTCCACTCTCAAATAGGGCCCAGTGTCTGTTTTACCACCTTTGTTAGAAATTTAAAACTTTAAAAGTCAGATTAGAACTTTAAGACTTCTTGTCATAAACCATTTTAAGCATCCAACAATCCATGTCTCAGAAGTACAGGACTGATGGCAGCATTAACTTTTTTTTTTTTTTCTTTTCTGAGATGGAGTCTCGCCCTGTCACCCAGGCTGGAGTGCAGTGACACAATCTTAGCTCACTGCAAGCTCTGCCTCCTGGGTTCATGCCATTCTCCTGCCTCAGCCTCCTGAGTAGCTGGGACTAGAGGTGCCCACCACCACGCCTGGCTAATTTTTTGTATTAGTAGAGACGGGATTTCACCGTGTTAGCCAGGATGGTCTCAATCTCCTGACCTCATGATCTGCCCGCCTCGGCCTCCCAAAGTGCTGGGATTATAGGCGTGAGCCTCCACACCCGGCCAGCATTAACTTTTGACACTAAATGTTCACTAAATGAAAGTCATTCTTAATGATGAAACTTAACTAACCATACTAAAGTTAGTTCATACTAAAGAAGTATGCAAGTGGATATTACTTCTAAGTTATAAATAACTCACCTATCTTTTATATAGATTATATATAAAAGTTATATATAATAGTTATATATAACTATTTCTACCATCCAACAACAGAGAACAATCTAAATACACCTATTTCAGAGAAAGTCAGACTAGTAACTCATATGATTTGGCTATTTGTCCCCTCCAAATCTCATGTTGAAATATTATCTCCAATGTTGGAGGCTGGCCTGGTGGGAGGTGTCTGGATCATGGGGGCAGATCCCTCATGAATGGCTTGATGTCCTCTCCATGGTAATAAGTGAGTTCTCACTGTGTTAGTTCACATGAGAGCTGGTTGTTTAAAAGGCTGGCTCTTCCTCCTTTCTCTTGTTCCTGCTCATGCCATGTGACATGCTGACTCCCTGTTACCTTCCACCATGATTGTAAGGTTTGTGAGACTTCATCAGAGATAGATGTCAGCACCATGCTTTCTGTAAAACCTGTAAAACTGAGAGCCAATTAACCATCTTTTTTTTAATATATTATCCAGTCTCAGGTATTTCTTTATAGCAACACAAGAATAAACTAACACAGATAATTGGTACCAAGAATGGGGTGTTGCTATTAAATACCTGAAAATGTGGCAACAGCTTTGGAACCGGGTAATGAGCAGAGGTTGAAAGAGTTTGGAAGGCTCAGAAGAAGACAGGAAAATGAGAAAAAGTTTGAAACTTCTTAAAGACTGATTAAATGGTTATATCCAAAATGCTCATAGAGATATGGACAATGAAGTCCAGGCTGATTAAGTCTTAGGTGGAAATCAGAGAGTTATCGGGAAATGGAGTAAAGATTACCCATGTTAAACCCTGGCAAAGAACTTGACAGCAGTGTGTTTATGTCATAGCGATCTGAGAAGTTTGAACTTAATTATGGTGACAAGATACCTGGCAGGAAAAAAAAAAAAGTCTAAGCAGCAAAGCATTCAAGAAGTGGTATGGCTGCTTCTAACACCCTAAATTATATATGGAAGCAAATAAAAGACTTGAAGTTATATTTAAAAGGACAGCAGAGCATAAAAATTTAGAAAACTTGTAGCCCAGCCCTATGGTAGAAAAAATCCAAGCAGGCTACTGAGCAATCATTTGCTAGAGAGATTAGCATGACTAAAAAGGAGCCAAGACAATGGGTAAAAGACCTTGAAGGCATTTCAGAGTTCTTGGGGACAGCCCTTCTCATCACAGGCCCAGAGGCCTAGGGAAGAAGAATGGTTTCGGGGGTCAGGCCCAGGACCCCACTTCCCTGCACAGCCTCAGGACAGTGCTCCCTGCATCCGACCACTCAGGCTCCAGCCACAGCTCAACTGGGCCAAGGTAAAGCTCAGGCTGCCACCCTGGAGGGAGCAAGCCATAATCCTTGGCAGCTTTCATGTGATGTTCAGCCTGCAGATGCACAGAATGCAAATGTGAAGGAAGCTTGGCAACTCCCAACTGGATTCCAGAGCATATATGGGGAAGTCTGGATACCCAGGAAGAAGCCTACTACAGGAGCAGAGCCCCCACAGAGAAACTATACTAGGGCAGTGCCATTGGGAAATGTAGAGTGGGAGCCCCTGCAGAGTCCCCACCAGGGAACCGTCTAGGGGAGCTTTGGGAAGTGGGATGCCACCCTCCAGACCTGAGACTGGTAGAGCCATTGGCAGCTTGCAGCCACAGTGTGGAAAAGCCATAGGTACTCAACGCCAACCTGTGAGAGCAGCCACAGGGGTTGCATCTTGGAAAGCCACAGGGACAAACCTGTCCAAGGCCTTCATAGCCTACATCTCACACCATTGTGCCCAGGATGTAGGACATGATATCAAAGGAGATTGTTTTGGAGGTTTAAGATTTAGTGACTGTCCTGCTGAGTTTCAGACTTGTATGGGCATATTGCCTCTCTTTTAGCCAATTTCTCCCTTTTCAAGTATACCCAATAGTATAATGTATACCCAATATCTGTAGCACCATTGTATATTGGGAGTAAATAACTTGTTTTTGATCTCACAGGCTCATAGGATCAATGGATTCATCTCCAGATGATGCTTGAGACTTGACAATTGGGACTTGAGACTTGAGTTAATGCTGAAGCAAGTTAAGACTTTGGTTGACTATTGCAAAGACATGGTTGTATTCTGATGTGTGAGGAGGACATGAATTTAGGGGGATCAGAAGCAGAATGATGTGGTTTGGATGTTTGTCCCCTCCAAATCTCATTTCAAATGTAATCCCTAATGTTCAATGTGGGGCCTGGTAGGAGGTGTTTGGATCATGGGGGAAGATCCCTCATGAATGGTTTGGTGCCCTCCCAATGGTAATAAGTGAGTTCTTGCTCTGCTAATTCATGTGAGAGTTGTTATGAGAGTTGATGGTTTAAAGGAGCCTGACTCCTCCTCTCTCTCTTGTTCCCACTCTTGCCATGTGACATGTTAGCTCCCTATTGCCTTCTGTAAGGACTGTAAGCTTCCTGAGGCCTCACCAGAAGACGCTGGCACCACACTTCCTGTAAAGCCTACAGAATCATGAGCCAATTAAACCTCTTTTTCTTATTTCTTCTAAAAAAAAAAAAAAAAAAAAAAAAAGATATGTGTACAGAACATGCAGGTTTCTTACATAGGTATATGTGTGCCATGGTGGTTTACTGGACCTACTGACCTGTCCTCTAAGATCCCTTCCCTTACCCACCACCACCCAACAGGCCATGGGGTATGTTGTTCCCCTCTCAGTGTCCATGTGTTCTCAATGTTCGACTCGCATTTGTGAGTGAGAACATGCAGTGTTTGGTTTTCTGCTCTTCTGTTAGTCTGCTGAGGATGATGGCTTCCAGCTTCATCCATGTCCCTGCAAAGGACATGATGTCATTCTTTTTTATGGCTTCATAGTATTTCATGTTTTTCTTTATCCAGTTTTATTCCCGATTTTCTTTATCCAGTCTATCATTGATGGGCATTTGGGTCGGTTCCATGTCTTTGCTAGTGTAAATAGTACTGCAATAAGTATACATGAGTATGTGTCTTTATAATAGAATGATTTATATTCCTTGGGTATACACCCAGTAGTGGGATTGCTGGATCCAAATGGTTTTTCTGGTTCTAGATCCTTGAGGAATCACCATAATGTCTTCTATAATGGTTGAACTAATTTATATTCCCACCAACAGTGTGAAAGTATTCCTGTTTCTCCACACCTTCACCAGCATCTATAGTTTCCTGACTTTTTAATAATCACCATTTTGACTGGCATGAAATGGTATCTCATTGTGGTTTTGATTTGCATTTCTCTGATAATCAGTGATGTTGAGCTTTTTTTCATGTTTGTTGGCTGTGTAAATGTCTTCTTTTGAGGAGGATCTGTTCATATCCTTTGCCTATTTTTTGATGGGATTGTTTTTTTCTTGTAAATATGTTCCTTGTAAATTCTGGATATTAGACCTTTGTCAGATGGGTAGATTGCAAGAATTTTCTCCCATTCTGTAGTTGCCTGTTCACTCTGATGATAGTTTATTTTGCTGTGCAGGAGCTCTTCAGTTTAATTAGATCCCATTTCTCAATTTTAGCTTTTGTTACAATTGCTTTTGGCATTTTTGTCATGAAGTCTTTGCCCATGCCTATGTGTGAATGGTATTGCCTAGGTTTTCTTCTAGGGTTTTTATGGTTTGGGGTTTTACCTTTAACTCTTTAATCTATCTTTAGTTAATTTTTGTATAAGATGTAAAGTAGGGCTCCAGTCCAGTTCCAGTTTTCTGCATATGGCTAGCCAGTTTTCCCAGCACCATTTACTGAATAGGAGATCCTTTCCCCACTGCTCATTTTTGTCAGGTTTCTTGAAGATCAGATGGTTGTAGACATGTGGTGTTATTTCTGAAATCTCTGTTCTGTTCCATTGGTCTATATGTTGGTCCTGCTCTGTTGGTCTATATGTTCAAGTACCATGCTGTTTTGTTCACTGTAGCCATGTAGTATAGTTTGAAGTCATGTAGCATGATGCCTCCAACTTTGTTCTTGTTTGCTCGGATTCTCTTGTCTATATGGGATCTTCTTTGATTTCACTTGAAATTTAAAATAGTTTTTTCTAATTCTGTGAAGAATGTCACTGGTAGTTTGATGGAAATGCATGGAATCTATAACTTACTTTGGGCAGTATGGCCATTTTCTTGATATTGATTCTTCCTATCCATGAGGATGGAATGTTTTTTCATTTGTTTGTATCCCCTCTTATTTCCTTAAGCAGTGGTTTGTAGTTCTCCTTAAAGAGGTCTTCACATCCCTTGTTAGCTGTATTCCTAGGTATTTTATTCTCTTTGTAGTGATTTTCAATGGGAGTTCATTCATGATTTAGCTCTGCCTGCGCATTGTTGGTGTAAAGGAATGCTTGTGATTTTTGCACATTGATTTCGTATCCTGAGACTTTCCTGAAGTTGTTTATCAGTTCAAGAAGTTTTGGGGCTGAGATGATGTGCTTTTATAAATATATAAATCATGTTGTCTGCAAAGAGAGACAACTTGACTTCCTCTCCTTCTATTTGAATACCTTTTATTTCTTTCTCTTTCCTGATTGCCCTGGCCAGAATTTCCAATATTGTGTTGAATAGGAGTGGTGAGAGAGGGCATCTTTGTCTTGTACCAGTTTTCAAAGGGAATGCTTCCAGCTTTTGCCCATTCAATATGAAATTGGCTGTGGGTTTGTCATAAATAGCTCTTATCATTTTGAGATATGTTCCATCAATACCGAGTTTTTTGAAAGTTTTTAACATGAATGGATGTTGAATTTTATCAAAGGCCTTTTCTGCATCTATTGATACAATCATGTGATTTTTGTCTTTGGTTCTGTTTATGTGATGGATTACGTTTATTGATTTGCATTTGTTGAACCAGCCTTGCATCCCAGGGATGAAGCTGACTTGATCATGGTGAATAAGTTTTTTGATGTGCCGCTGGATTCAGTTTGCCAGTGTTTTACTTAGGATTTTCTCATCGATGTTCATCAGGGATATTGACATGACATTTTCTTTGTTTGCTATGTCTCTTCCTGGTTTTGGTATCAGGATGATGCTGGCTTCATAAAATGAGTTAGGGAGGAGTCCTTCCTTTTCAATTGTCTGGAATAGTTTCAGAGGGAATGGTACCAGCTCCTCTTTGTATTTCTGGTAGAATTCAGCTGTGAATCTGTCTGGTCCTGGGCTTTTTTTGGTTGGTAGGCTATTACTGCCTTAATTTCAGAGTTTGTTATTGGTATATTCAGGGATTCAACTTTTTCCTGGTTTAGTCTTGGTAGGGTGTATGCATCCCGGAATTTATCAATTTCTTCTAGATTTTCTAGTTTATTTGCATAGAGATGTTTATAGTATTCTCTGATGGTAGTTTGTATTTCCATGGCATCAGTGGTTATATCCTCTTTAACATTTTTATTATGTCTATTTGATCTTGTCTTTCTTCATTAGTCTAGTTAGCAGTCTATTTTGTTAATTTTTTCAAAAAAAAAAAAGCTCCTGGATTGATTTTTTTTTTTTTTTTTTTTTTTTGGAGGGTTTTTCCTGTCTCTTCTATCTCCTTCAATTCTTCTTTTAGTTATTTCTTGTCTTCTGTTAGCTTTTGGATAAGTTTGCTCTTTTTCTTCTTTTGCTCTTTTAATTGTGATGTTAGAATGTCAATTTGAGATCTTTTTAGATTTCTGATGTGGACATTTAGGGCTATAAACTTCCCTTTTAACAGTTCTTTAGCTGTGTCTCAGAGATTCTGGTGCATTGTCTCTTTGTTCTCATTAGTTTCAAAGAACTTGATTTCTGCCTTAATTTTGTTATTTATCTAGGAGTCATTAAGAAGCAGGTTGTTCAATTTCCATGAAGCTATATGGTTTTGAGTGAGTTTCTTAATCCTGAGTTCTAATTTGATTGAACTGTGTTGTGAGAAACTGTTACAATTTCAGTTCTCTTGCATTTGCTGAGGAGTGTTTTACTTCCAATTATGTGGTCAAATTTTAGAATAAGTGCCGTGTTGCACTGAGAAGAATATATTCTGTTGGAGTAGAGAGTTCTGTAGATGTTTACTAGGTTTACTTGATCCAGAGCTGAGTTCAAGTCCTGAATATCCTTAATTTTATGTCTCGTTGATCTAATACTGACAGTGGGGTGTTGAAGTCTCCCACTATTACTGTGTGGGAGTCTTAAGTCTCTTCGTAGGTCTCTAAGAACTTATTTTATGAATCTGGGTGCTCCTATATTAGGTGAATACATATTCAGAATATAGCTGTTTTTGCTGAATTGTTCCCTTTACCATTGTGTCATGCCCTTCTTTGCCTTTATGATCTTTGTTGGTTTAAAGTCTGTTTTGTCAACAACTAAGATTGCAACCCCTGTTTTTTTTTTTTTTTTCTTTCCATTTGCTTGGTAAATTTTCCTCCATCCCTTTATTTTGAGCCTGTGTGTGTCTTTGCACGTAAGATGAGTCTTCTGAATACAGCACACCAATGGGTCTTGACTCCTTATCCAATTTGTCAGTCTGTGTCTTTTAATTGGGGCATTTAGCCCATTAACATTTAAGGGTAATATTGTTATGTGTGAATTTGATCCTGTCATCATGATGCTATTTGGTTATTTTGCACACTAGTTGATGCAGTTTCTTCATAATGTCATTGGTCTTTATTTTTTGGTGTGTTTTTGCAGTGGCTGGCACTGGTTTTGTTTTGTTTTGTTTTGATTTTTCCATTTTTAGTGCTTCTTTCAGGAGCTCTTGCAGGGCTGGCCTGGTGGTAACGAAATCCCTCAACATTTGCTTGTCTGTAAAGGATTTTATTTCTCCTTCTCTTATGAAGCTTACTTTGGCTGGATATGAGATTCTGGGTTGAAAATTCATTACTATAAGAATGTTGAATATTAGCCCCCAGTCTCTTTTGGCTTGTAGAGTTTCTCCTGAGAAGTCTGCTGTTAGTATGATGGGCTTCCCTTTGTAAGTTACCTGGCCTTTTTCCCTGCCTGCTCTTAACAGTTTTTCCTTCGTTTCAGCCTTGGAGAATCTAGTGATTATGTGTCTTGGGGTTGATCTTCTCATGAAGTATCTTAACGATGTTCTCTGTGTTTCCTGATTCGCATATTGGTCTGTATTGCTAGGTTGGGGAATTTCTCCTGGATAATATCCTGAAGTGTGTTTTCCAGCTTGTTTCCATTTTCCCTGTCTCCTTCTGGTAATCCAATCGATCGTAAGTTCGGTCTTTTTATTAAGTCCTATATTTCTTGGAGGTTTTGTTCATTCCTTTTCGTTCTTTTTTCTCTATACTTGTCTGCATGTCTTATTTCAGTAAGGTGGTCTTCAAACTGATATCCTTTCTTCCATGTGGCCGATTTGGCTGTTGATACTTGTGTATTCTTCATGAAGTTCTCATGCTGTGTTTTCCAGCTGCTTCAGGTCATTTATGTTCCTCTCTAAACTGGTTATTCTAGTTAGCAGTTCCTCTAACCTTTATTCAAGATTCTTAGCTTCTTTGCATCAGGTTAGAACATGTTCCTTTACCTCATCGTAGTTTTTTGTTACCCATCTTCTGGAGCCTTCTTCTGTCAATTTGTACGTTTGATCCTCTGTCCATTTCTGCACCTTGGAGAGACATTGCGATCATTTGGAGGAGAAGAGGCACTCTGGCTTTGGGGTTTTCAGCTTTTTTTTATTGATTCTTTCCCATCTTCATGAATTTCTCTAGTTTTGGTCTTTGAGGCTGCTGACCCTTGCATGGGGTTTTCATGGGGGCCTTTTTGTTGTTTTTGGTGCTGTTGTTGTGACTTTCTACTTGTTTTTCTTTCCATAGTCAGGTCCCTCTTCTGTAGGGCTGCTGCAGTTTCCTGTGGGTTCACTTCAGGCCCTATTCACCTTATTTGCTCCTGTGCCTGGAGATGTCACTCAAGGAGGCTGGAGACCAGCAAAGATGGGTTCCTGCTCCATCTTCTGGGACCTCTGACCTTGAGGGGCACCAACCTGATGCCCGTAAGATCACTCCTGTATAAGGTGTCTGACAACCCCTTTTGGATCGTCTCACCAGTTGAATGGCACAGGAAGCAGGCCCTGTTTAATGAAATACTTTATCCCTTGTTCTAGAGGGTGTGTTTCACTGGGGGTAAACCCACTCGTCTGAGCTACCTGGATTCCTCAGAACTACCAGGAAGAGAGGCTAAGTCAGCTGGTCTGTAGAGACTGAGGCCACCGCCCCCCACCCCCGAGGGCCTCTGGCCCAGGGAGGTCTGAATTCTGTCCCTGAGCCTCTGGCTGGAGTTATTGGAGATTGTTCAGGGAAGCCCCTCCCACTGAGGAAGGATGGGTCAGGGTTAGACCTGAAAAGGCACTTTGGCTGCAGACTGCCACAGCCAGTGTGTTGGGCTGTGGGGACAAGTCTTGGGACCAATCGGTCCAACCTCCCTGGCTCCAGCAGGGAAAAAGCCCAGCCTGGAGCTATAGAAATGGGTGCCACACTTCCCCCGCCTAGGGAGCTTAGGGTGTTAGGCAGTTGCGAGTCCCAGGAGCTCAAATGACTTAGACAGCAGGCAGCCACAGCTGGTGCTGGTCGCACCTCCCCACAAGAGTTCCGTAGGCTTTAGCAGATTCCAGCAGAGAGGCTGTTAAGAATCTGCACATTCTGGGGTTGGAACGCTAGGCCCTGGTGGAATGGGTTCGCGAGTGTATCTTCCCGATCCATGAGTTGCACAGTTCAGAGGGAAAAGCACCATTTCCCCCGGCTGGGTAGTGTGTTCACTCACTGCTTCCCTTGACTGGGGGAAGTTCGCCTTCCCTGTGTGGATCACAGGTGGACCACCACACCACACTTCTCTTCCTTCTCTCAGTGGGTCATGCCAGTCTTCTAGTCAATTTTGATGAGAGAACCTGGATACCTTGGTTGCCAGTGAAGGATTCACAGGCTTATTATGGTTTTTTTTTTCTATGCAAGCCTCAGAATGCCTGGAAGCAAGACGGCTGACTGGAATGCGTAGGAAATCCAGCTAGTCTTGTCTCTCACCACCAGTCTATCATTGATGAGCATTAAGGTTGATTCCATGTCTTTGCTATTGTGAATAGTGCTGCAGTGAATATATGTGCACATGTATCTTTATAATAGAATGATTTATATTCCTTTGGGCATATATCCAGTAATAGGATTGCGGGGTCAAATGGTATTTCTGCTTCTAGATCTTTGAGGAATCGCCATACTGTCTTCCACAATGGTTCAACTAATTTACACTAACACCAACAGTGTAAAAGTGTTCCTTTTTCTCTGCAACCTCGCCAACATGTTTGACTTTTTAATAATCACCATTCCAACTGGCATGAGATGGTATCTCATTGTGGTTTTAATTTGCATTTCTCTAATGATCAGTGATGTTGAGCTTTTTTCCTTATGTTTGTTGGCTGTGTGAATTTCTTCTTTTGAGAAGTATCTGTTCATGCTTTTGGTTCACTTTCTAATTTTTTTTTTTTAATTGTTTAAGTTCCTTATAGGCTCTGGATATTAGACCTTTATCAGACAGATAGATTGCAGAAATTTTCTTCCATTCTGTAGATTGTCTGTTCACTCTGATGCTATTTATTTGGTTGTGCAGAAGCTCTTCAGTTTAATTAGGTCCCATTTGTCAATGTTTGCTTTTGTTGCAATTGCTTTTGAGGAGTTAGTCATAAATTCTTTCCTGGCCACTGCCCAGAATGTTATTGCCTAGGTTTTCTTCTAGGGTTTTTATTGCTTTAGGCCTTACATTTAAATCTTTAATGCATCTGGAGTCAGTTTTTGTATATGGTAAAAGGAAGGGATCCAGTTTCAATCTTCTGCATTTGGCTAGAATATCCCAGCACTGTTTATTGAATATGGAGTCCTTTCCCCATTGTGTATTATAGTTGACTTTGTCAAAGATCAGCTGGTTGTCAGTATCTGGCTTTATTTCTGGTTTCTCTCTCCTTTTCCATGTGTCTATCTGTTTTTGTACCACTATCATGCTGTTTGGGTTACTATAGCCTTATAGTATACTTTGAAGTGAGGAAATGTGATGGCTCTGGCTTTGTTTGGCTTAGGATTGCTTTGATGATTTGGGCTTTTTTTTTTTTTTGGTTCATATCAATTTTAGAATAGCTTTTTCTAATTCTGTGATAAATGACTTTGGTAGTTTTGTAGGAATAATGTTGAATCTATAGATTGCTTTGGGCAGTATGGCCATTTTAACAATCTTAACTCTTCCCAATATGGTTTGAATTTGTGTTCCTGGCCAAATCTCATGTCGAATTGTTGGAGGAGGGGCCTGGTGGGAGGTGACTTGATCATGGAGGTGGATTTTCCCCCTTGTTGTTCTTGTGATAGTGAGTTCTTAGAAGATCTGGTTGTTTAAAAGTGTGTAGCACCTCTCCCTTTGCTGTCTTCCTCCTGCTGCAGCCATGTAGGATGTGCCTGCATCCCCTTCACCTTCCATCATGATTATACATTTCCTGAAGCTTCCTCAGCCATGCTTCCTATATAGGCTGCAGAACTGTGAGCCAATGAAACCTTTTTTCTTTATAAATACCCAGTCTCTGGCAATTATTTATAACAATGCAAGAACAGACTAATACACTTCCTTTCCATGAGCATGGAACGTTTTTCCATTTGTTTATATTGTCTATAATTTCTTTCACCTGTGTCTCATAACTCTCCTGGCAGAGATCTTTCACCTTCTTGGTTAGGTATATTCCTAGATATTTTTGTTTGTGGCTATTGTAAATGGATTTGTATTCTTGATTTGCCTCTCAGCTTGAATGCTATTGATGTATAGAAATGCTACTTATTTTTGTACATTTATTTTGTGTCCTGAAACATTACTGAAATTGCTTATTGGTTCTAAAAGCCTATTGGCAGCATCTCTAGGGTTTTCTACGTGTACAGTCGTATCATCTGTAAAGAAAGATAGTTTGACTTCCTCTTTTCCTATTCGAATCCCTTTTTCTCTCTCTTGCCTGATTGCCCTGGCCAGGACTTCCACTACTATGTTGATTACCAAAGTTGAGAACAGACATCCTTGTCTTGTTCCAGTTTTCAAGGAGAATGTCTCCAGCTTTTGCCTGTTTATTATGATATTGACTGTGGGTTTGTCCTAAATGTCCTCATGGATCTCTAATATCTCTAATGCCTCTTTTTATTTTGAGGTAGTTTTTTGATGCCTAATTTGTTGAGGATGTTTAACATGAAGGGATGTTGAATTTTATTGAAGACCTTTTCTACATTTATTGAGACTTTCACATATATTAAAGACCTTTTCTGCATATATTGAGATGATCATGATTTTTGTTTTTAATTTCATTTATGTAGTGAATCATATTTATTTAGTTGCATATGTTAAGCCAAACTTGCATCCCAGGAATACAGCCTATTTAATTTTAGTGCATTAGCTTTTTGATGCACTCCTGGATTTGGTTTGCCTGTATTTTTTTGAGGATTTTTGCGTTTTCATCAGGGATATTGGCCTGAAGTTTCCTTTTTTCCACTGTATCTCTGCCAGATTTTGGTATAAGGATGATGCTGGCTTCATAGAATGAGCTGCAGAGGAATCTCCCCTCCTTGATTTTTTTTTTTTTTTTTTTTTTTTTTTTTTTGTGCATAGTTAGGACTGACATCAGCTCTTCTTTTTATGTTGGGGAGAATTTGGCTGTGAATCAAGCTGGTTCTGGGCTTTTTTTGGTTGGTAGGCTTTTTATCACTGATTCAATATCAGAACTTGTTATAGGTCTGTTCCAAATTTTAATTTCTTCCTGGTTCAATCTTAGGAGGCTATGTGTTACCAGGAATTTATCAATGTCTTGTAGATTTCCTAATTGTGTGCATAGAGGTGTTCATAGTATTCTCTGCTGAACTTTTGTATTTTTGTAGGGTTGGCTGAAATGTCACGTTTGTCACTTCAGATTGAGTTTATTTGGATCTTCTTTTTTCTTTATTAATCTAATTAGCAGTTTCAATCTTGTTTCATCTGTTGAAAAACCAACTTTTGGGGTTATTGATCCTTTGCCTGGATTTTCACATCTCAGTTTTATTCAGTTCAGCTCTATTTTGGTTATTTCTTTTCTTCTGCTAGCTTTGGGGTTGGTTTGTTCCTGTTTTTATAGTTCCTCTAGGTATAATGCTAGATTGTTAATTTGACAGCTTTCTGACTTCTTCATGTAGGAGTTTAGTGCTATGAACTTTCCTCTTAATGCAACTGTAACTGTGTCCCAAACTGGTATGTTGTGTCTGTTTTTATTTGTTTCAAATAATGTTTTGATTTCTGCCTTAATTTTGTTCTTTACCCAAAAGTCATTCAGGAGTAGGTTAACATGTAATTGTATGGTTTTAATAGATCTTAGTACTGATTGCTGTTTTTACTATGCTGTGGTCTGAGAATGTGATTGGTATGATTTCAATTTTTTTAATTTGTTGAAACTTTCTTTATGGTTTAGCATGCCATTGATCCTAAAGTATGTGCCATGTGCAAATGAGAAGAATATGTATTATGTTGTTAGATAGAGTGTTCTGTAGGTGTCTATTAGGTCTAGTTGGTCGAGTATTGAGTTTAAGTCCAGAAAATATGTGTTAGTTTTCTGCCTTGATGATCTAACACTGTCAAAGTGGTGTTGAAGTCTCCCAATGTTATCATGTGTTTGTATTTCCTCATGGATTTCTAAGAACCTTTTTTATGAATCTGGGCACTCTAATTTTGTGTGTGTATATATTTAGAATAGTTAAGTCTTCTTGATTGATTGAGCCCCTTATTATTATGTAATATTTTTCTTTGTTCGATTGTTGTTGCTTTAATGTTTGTCTGGTATAAGAATAGCAACCCCTGCTGTTTGTTTTCTATTGACCTGATCAATCTTTCACCATTCCTTTACTTTGAGCCTATTTCTGTTACTTCTGAGATGGATCTCTTGAAGACAGCAAACATTTGGGTCTTGCTTCTTTATCCAACTTGACACTCTATACCATTTAATTGAGGCATTTAGCTTGTTTACATTCCTGGTCAATATTGCTATGTGAGAATTTGGTCTTATCATCATGCTTTTAGCTGGCTGTTATGTAGACTTAATTGTACAGTTGTTTTATAGTGTCAATGGGGTATGTTGTTAAGTGTGTTTTTATGGTGACAAATATTGCTCTTTCATTTCCATGTTTAGCACTTCCTTTAGGAGCTCTTGTAAGATAGGTCTACTGCTATCAAATTCCCTTTGCTTTTTTGTTTTTTTAAGGTAGGCTCTTGCTTTGTCTCCCCAGCTGGAGTACAGTGGTGCAATCTCAGCTCACTGCAACCTCTGCATCCTGGGCTCAGATGATCCCACCTCAGGCTCTTAAGGAGCTGGGACTACAGGTGCATGTCACCACACCTGGATAATTTTCTATTATTTTGTAGAGACAGGGTCTCTCTCTGTTTCCCAGGCTTGTTTCAAACTCCTAGGGCTCAAGCAGTCTGCCCACTTCGGCCTCCCAAAAGGCTAGGATTATAGGCATGAGCCACTGTAGTCAGCCTCCCTTAGCTTTTACTTGTCTGGACAGGATTTCAGTTCTCTTTTGCTTATGAAGCTTAGTTGGTGGGATATAAAATTATTGGTTGGGATTTCTTTTATTTAAGGTTATTGAAAATAGGCTCCCAATCTCTTATGGCTTGTAAGGTTTCTGCAAAAAGGTCTACTGAGCCTGACGGGGTTCCCTTTGTAAGTGACTGGCACCTTCTCTAGTTACCTTTAAGATTTTTTTTTCACATCTGCCTTGGAGAATCTGATGACTGTGTGTCTTGGGGATGGTTGTCTTACATAGTATCTCACAAGGGTTCTCTGCATTTCTTAAATTTACATGACAACCTCTCACTAAAGCCATAGTGTCTATATTATTTTGATGTAAGTTGTTAAATTATTTTTTACTACTACCACAATACTGCTGCTGTTGCTGCTGCTACATTAATTTGTGTTGCTATGTCATTCCAATGAAAAATCTCAACTTTGAATTATAGTGCAGATATACTATTTAAAATCACATGTTCCAAGTAATATATGGCCTTAAGAAGAAATCCCAACAATGGTAATAATCCCAGTCATAGATGCCATATGCTTCTAACCTGCAGCATCCCCTGTCAAGAACTGCCTGCCTATGGTGCCTCCTAGTGGAGCACTTCCTACCCACAGCACCTGAGCTGCCACTGCCAGGGCACCTACACCCGTGGCCCCCTGCCATCCTCTACAGATCTATTGTATTATACGTCTTACACATTAGAAAACTTAGACTCAAAGTTAATCTCATTTGCCTGTGTCAGAGCCAGGACTGAAACACCAGTATGTATGACTCTATAAATCATAACCTTAACTCAGTGAGCTCCGAAGGCTTTTGAGTGTGAATGCTGCCACGTATCCTGTTTTCTAAAACAGGCTTATTCTGACTTTCACAGATAACAGTGGTTCTCCCAGTGTGTGAAAGCAAGACCTGAAATAAACTTTTATGCTGTATGTGCTAACAAGCTTAGGGCTCTATTTTCATAAAACATTAACAATTTTAAAGATGATATCTAATAAATAGACCTTGTATAATTATCTTTTTAAGATTGACAAATGCTTTCTAACATCTTACTTATTGTATTAAACTATAGGTTTCTGTTCATTTTAATTTTACCATAAAGGTAAAAACATATATATGTCAATAGGTAACTCATTTCTTTCATTAAATAATCAATTAAATACATCATCTATAATGTACAAGGCATTGTATAGAACACTATATTGCCAATCAAAGTGCTAGTAAAAATAAAAGTTTAAAATATGAAGGAAATCTGGAAGCAAGACTATTCAGGTGAATAAAAATGTATGATACTAATAGCAATAAATAAAGAGCCATCACATTCTAAATAAGTCAGTCAATATCATACTTATCAGAAACCAGATGCTATTATAAATAATTCTTTCTTCTTCATGTCCTCCATACTCAGGCATACTTACAAACAATTACTAAACAAATTATATGCTCAGTTATTATGCTTCAATCCAACATTAGGAAATCATTTTATATCTTCTGTTTAAAACAGAAGAACTGTTTTAAACATTTGTATAGCAATGTATCTTTAATACTTAGCATAAGGCAAAAGAGAACTTTACATATTTATCTGCTTGTACTTTACATATTTTTTCTGCTGTACAGATCTGTAGGCCTATTTTTTTTTCCCTCCCACTAATTTGGAAGTGTCTCAGTTTAAAGCATATTTGTTGGAATTCTATTATGTATCCATGGTTCTCCTGGATACCTTTTCTTTGCCCCATCTCCCCTCATAGATCTATTCTACATCCTTTTTTCCTTATTCACCCCAGGAAGCTGACTTCCATGTCTTCTGGCTTCCAGTTGTTAACCAGTCAGGAGCTCTGGCAAGTTATAGGACAGAATGGGGTCAGAATATTTCTCCTGCTGGGTCCTTGCCTCTAGAATTATCTCAGGTTGGCTTGTCCCTCTGTTGAAGGGTAACACTTCTCTCCAGGAAGCCTTGTCTCCACAACATTTTTACCAACCACTGGTCCCTCTGGCTGTAGGAGGCAACAGCTCTGCTTTTGCTAGCCCCAGGTAACTGCACTATCTCTTATGATTCTCTTACATAGCACCTGTACCTTCATAATTAATGTCTTTATAGGTAAGCCTGCCTCAATTTATTCCTAAGGCTAATTTGTACCCTGACTGTTATTTGGATAAGGGTAGTATCTAAAAACACAAATCTTTTAGTCAGCATACATTGGTTGCTGTGTTGTTTCTTACCAGCTGTGTTAATTTGCACAAATTATTTATTCTAAGTCATAAAAGGGGCTAAAAATACCTATTTCATAGAATTCTTGTGAAGATTTTAGATTAGACATATATGGTTCATTGCAGAGCCTGATACTAGTGAGCACTCAATTAACATCAACTCTGAAATGTGTGGTACTGTTCATAGGGTAGACCTGTTTTTGTGCTGATCCTTGTTGCTGTATGGCTGAGTTTAATTTGACAAGCCAAACAAATGTAGACTGCATCTATTGGTAGAGTTAAGAAGAGTAGGAAGACCTTTGTATCAAAATAAGCATAAAGTCAATTCAAGCCTTTATCGTGTCACATTTAAAATGAAAAACACGGCAAGGTCTCACTCTTGTGCTGTTGCAAAAATAATCGTTTTTTAAAAAACTCATGTGAGATATTGCATCTTTGGCTACTAAACTGTAATTAGATTCTCTGGGCTTAGAAACAAAACATGCCAACAGGATATATACAGAAAGCCCCAGAAAGATACCCCTTACAAAACTGAAGCATGCTGAATTAATCTCAGAGAACAAGTATATAAATCTGGGAATTAAAGCAGTAACTATTCAGATCAATAGGGAGAGCTAGTCTAACATATCATGTGTTAAGTAAACAAGGATATAAAAAGGTACATTTTTATATCCTTGAGCAGAGTGTTCAAATATAAAGGAGAATTTTTATTTTGACATTAATCCAATGTTACCTAGTGGAAAATGTATAATTTGTTTTGATACCCATGGCAACTATTACCTACATTACCCTACTTCTAACACAAGGTCAGAGTTTCAGCTTGTAAAAACTCCATAGCGAATCCATCTCTTTCCTGGAAGTGAACTGTAATGTTTAGTAAGAATGATGACTTAGTACAATAGCATGCTTAAAGTGTTGTTGTGTTGTTTTCCTCCCTATGGGAAAGTAGGTAATGGGGATGCAACTCTAGAGACAGTGATGGGTCTCAGAATGGAAAACTGTCCAACAACATAGACTAGAAGAAAGTGAAAGCTCCAGTTAGTGTTTTTATAACTTCAGTTTGAAGAAAAAGTGTAAATATCTTATTGGTATGTTAGTCTCTGAAACTCATAAGACTAAAGTTAATTATTAACTATATCTAGATCGTATTTTGTGGTTATGAAACCACTAAGATTTCATCCCCAACAGTGTATCATATTCAAAAGGTTATCTACAAAAGAAATTGGAAGAATATTTGCCTCTCACTTTGTCTTATCTTTTCAGAAAATATTAGTGACAGTTCATCTTACCCTTAAATTGTTATATTCTTGGCACAAAGTTAATACTTTTATTTTGTTATCAAAAGAAATATTCATCTGAACATGTCTAGTTGCAGTCAGATGGGCAATTATTCTTTAAAGCAAAACAAAAAATAGAAAAGAGCAATGTATATCTGAATAATATTTTATTCTTGTCTAGAAACCTAGACAAGAGACAGTTTTTGTGGATATTCTATCACTAAACAGTGTGAGTAACTGACACTTTCTATACGTGGCATGTAACAATTAAATTTAAAATGTGATTTCTGTTGGTTTTAAATAAAAATGATCAGATTCGTAACAAGCAAGACATGCCATTGCATCTAGTTTTTAAAATAAGGTAATAACCCTGTTGTGTTAATTTACACTCCCCTGTAGACCTACTATATTTGATCTGTAGATGATAGGTTGGAAGTTAATTTGTGCTGTGGTAATATGAGGCTTTTCCCTCCTCTCCCTCTTCCCATTACTTCCTGGATTCCTTAACCAAGCTAAACCAAGTTTTAAGATATTGTGGTGATCATTGGTAGCCTTTACCTTTTGCTAGTCTCTTTGTTCATTCAGGCTATGAGAACAAAATACCAAAGACTGGGTGGCTTAACAATAGAAACTTATTTCTCACAGTTCTGGAGACTAAGTCCAAGATAAAGGCTCTGGTAAGAGCCCACTTCATAGTTCATAGATGGCCATCTTTATGCTATGTCCTCATGTGGAAGAAGGGGCAAGGAAGCTCTCTCAGGTCCATTTTATAAGGTACTAATTCTATTCGTGACAAGTCTCCCCTCATGACCTCATCACCCCCAAAGGCCCTCCCTCCTAATATCATTACCTTGGGGTTAAGATTTTAACATATGAATTTGGGGAAGACACAAATATTCAGACCGTGGCAACCTTCTCTCTTTAGCCCTGTCTCCTTCCCTGCTTTGCTCAAGCTCTTCCTATAGCCTTTGTTCTCAGGCACCTGAGATTATCCTTCTACAAATATGTGTTCAAAAGAGTCAAAATAACTTCATAAGACACTGTAAACCAATTCAGCATATGTGTTGTCCTGTATTAAACTTCTCTAGCTCTAGATACTATCTGTCTAGTTCTTCAGATTAATATGATACTTTTAGAACTTCTAAACCTGTCATAGGTCTTTTTACCTGTTGTAAAATTTATTAGACCTCTTTAGACCTTAAGGATTTAGATAAAGAATGAGAAGTGAATATCCTTTATCAGCTTCAAGTATGCAAGGAATTCTTTCTTGATCTTGTTATACCTATAAGCACTGGCTATGGTTAAACTTGGCTTTCTTCCTGACATTTTTCTTGCCTTGCTTGTCAGCAAATGTTTTAGTCTGTAGGTTTATATCAGATTATAAGGAAATAGTTTATATATTAATGCAACTTGAACATGCTGGACATCATATAAAAGTTGGGAGTAACAGTGGAAAGTCTTCTACATAACTCTGATTTGTTAAGCGATAAAAGATTACTTCAAAAGACTCATGAACTAAAAACTCCTGTTGAGTCCTTATTCTCATAGTTTTTCATAAGTTTTGTGCAGTAAAAAACAAAGTAGGAGTTGTAGTGAAGAGGGCCTTAATACACCTAATCTAGACATTGGTTTTCTTGGTTTTTTTAACATGTTTACTAGAAATATTATGTGGTAAAATATAAGTAGTTTTTTAAAAAGAGAGAGGGAGCTTATTTCCAATTTCCAGGAAAAACTGCAGAGTCATCATCTGTATCTTGTGATCTCTGGCACTCACATTTGTGACCTGACACAGGATGAAAGTTATCTTGTCTCAGTATGTGTTATTCTACATACCCACCCTGTACTCCACAGCCCACCATTTAATTACTCCTTACCACAGGAATGTCTGTGGCTGAATAAGAAACTAACCATAGTTGCCCTCCCATTTGACCCACAGAGGTTGGAACTTGACTGTGATCCATCACAGTCCTAACTGTGTTTTGAATCTCAGTTTTTATTGTATACATTCTTTTCAGAGTATAGTGTGCTTTGTGTAATATGACCAGTGGCTTGGACACAGTGTGGGTTTACTGGTCTCAGTTGTCTAGTGTAAACAGAAGCCGATAAATGATTGTTGCAGAAATTCAGTTCCCGAACGTTACAGATCAAAAGAAAATGTACCACAAGACTTATTAGGGCTCCTGATACAAAATGGTATTAGATGACAGAATTTTATCAGAAGAGTCTTGTCCTCTCACATGAGCCAGTGTATGTTTTTAAGAATAAGGATTGTTTTCAAGCAAACTTTTCTATCATAGTTCGCTTTTCAAAAAAATTTTCACATAGCCATTTCTGGAAGAACTTGTTTAAAAGTAGAAACTATTGGCCAGGTGTGGTGGCTCATGCCTGTAATCCCAGCACTTTGGGAGGCCAAGGCGGGCAGATCACCTGAGGTCAGTAGTTCGAGACCAGCCTGGCCAACATGGTGAAACCCTGTCTCTACTAAAAATACAAAAATTAGCCAGGCATGGTGGCACACACCTGTAATCCCAGCTACTGGGGAGGCTGAGGCAGGAGAATTGTTTGAGCCCAGGAGGCAGAGGTTGCAGTGAGCCGAGGTCATTGCCAGTGCACTCTAGCTTGGCTGACAAAGCGAGACTTTGTCTAAAAAAAAAAATAAAAGTGGAAACTATTATTAAACACTAATCTATAAATCTATAGGAAGATCCTAATCGCCACATTCACAAACACTAAGTCACTAACATAATTTTAAAAAATTAAAACATAATATAAAAGAAAACTTTTTAACCTGGAGTTCATCATGAATTTCAGGAGGTTTTTGAACTAATTGAAATTATATGTGAAGTGTTCCACATAAATGCCATTTTTGAGACATAATATTCATACTCTTTATCTGATTGCCAAATGGTTTGTGGCCCAGTAAACATTAAGAGTCACTGGTAAAAAACCACTGCTCCATCATAAAGAATTCACCATGAACACCATAAAGCCCTATCTTAAATTCCATTTGGGGACAAGTTTGCATTTTACATTTGAATCTATGCATTTGCAAAGTGTTGTACATTTCTCTCCTATAAAAGGAGTAATTAAGGAAAGGGTAATGGAAGAAAAGAGGAAAGAAGGAAACCATCTTGTACTAGGGATCTACCTATGAATCAGGTATACACACACACACACACACACACACACTCACAGAAGCACAGGCATACCTCAAAGATACTGCAAATTCAGTTCCAGACCAACCCAATGAGGTGAATATGGCAGTCAAATGCATCACACAATTTTTTTTACTCCCAGTGCATATAAAAGTTATGTTTACACTATCCTGTAGTCTAGTAAGTATGCAATAGCATTATATCTAAACTAAGTACATACCTTAATCAAAAAATGCTTTATTGCTTAAAAAAAGAAATGCTAACAACCATCCGAGCCCTCTGTAAATCATAATCTTTTCCCTGGTGCAAGGTCTTGCCTCTGCGTTGATAGCTACTGACTGATGGTTGCTGAAGGTTGCTAAAGGGCAATGGTGGCTAAAGATTGAGGTGGCTGTGGCAATTTCTTAAAATAAAACAACAATGAAATTTGCCATATCAATTGACTCTTCATGAAAGATTTCTCTGTAGCATGCAGTGCTATTTAACAGCATTTTACTCACAGTAGAACTTCTTCCCAAATCAAATCAATACTCTTCAATCCTGCTGTTGCTTTATCAAATAAATTTATGTAATAAATGCTTTGTTGTCAAAAATGATACAGCATCTTCACCAGGAGTAGATTCTATCTCAAGAACACAGTTTTTTTGTGCATTCATAAGCAGCAACCCCTCATCCATCCAAGTTTTATCATGAGATTGCAGCAATTCAGCCATATCTGAGGCTCTGCTTCTAATTCTAGTTCTTTTACTATTTCCACCACATCTGCAATTTCTACCTCCACTGAAGTCTTGAACTCCTCAAAGTCATCCATGAGGGTTGGAATCAACTTCTTCCAAACTCCATTTCATGTTGATATTGTGACCTCCCATGAGTTACAAATGTTTTGAAAGACATCTAGAATGGTGGATTATTTCCAGAAGATTTCCATTTATTTTGCCCAGATCCATCAGAGGAGTCACTATCTATAGCACCTACAGCCTTACAAAATGTATTTCTTAAAGAATAAGACCTGAAAGGTGAAATGACTCCTTCATCCATGGATTGCAAAATGTGTTAGAATGCATGAAGACAACATTCATCTCCATGTATGTTCTCCATCAGAGCTCTTGGGTGACCAGGTGCGTTGTCAGTGAGCAATAATATTTTGAAAGGAATCTTTTTTTCTGAGCAGTAGGTCACAACAAAGAACTTAAAATATTCAGTAACCATGCTGCAAACAGGTGTGCTGTCATCTGGACTTTGTTGTTCCATTTATAGAACACAGGCAGATTAGATTTAGCATAATTCTTAAGTGCCCTAGGATTTTGGAATGGTCAGTGAGTATTAGCTTCAGTTGAAAGTCACCATCTACATTAGCCCCTAAGAGGAGAGTCAGCCTATCTTTTGAAGCTTTGAAACCAGGCATTGATCTCTTATCTGTAGTTATGGAAGCCCTAGATGGCATCTTCTTCCAATCAAAGGCTACTTCATTTGCACTGAAAATCTGTTTAGTGTCATCAGCAATCTTAGCTAGATCTTCTGGATAACTGCAGTTTATCCATTAGTACCTATTGCTTTACCTTACACTTTTAGTTATGGAGACAGCTTCTTTTCTTAAACCTCATGAACCAACGTCTGCTAGCTTCCAACTTTTCTTCTGCAGCTTCCTCATCTCTCACAGCCTTCACAGAATTGGAGAGCTAAGGCCTGGCTCTGCAGATGGTGATTAAGAGAATGGTGTGACTGGGTTGATCTCCTATCCAGACCACAAAAACTTTCCCTGTATCAGTAAGAAGGCATTTTGCTTTCTTATCGTTTGGTGTTCACTGGAGTAGCACCTTTAATTTCATTTAAGAATGTTTCCTTTGCGTTCACAACTTGGCTGTTTGGCACAAGATGCCCAGCTTTTGGGCTGTCTTGGCTATCAACATGCCTTCCTCACTAATCTTAATCATTTCTAGATTTTTTTTATTTAAAGTGAAAGTTATGTGACTCTTCCTTTCATTTGAACACCAAAGGCCATTGTGAGGTTATTAATTGGCCTAATTTTAATATTTTCAATATTTTTGTGTCTCAGGGAATAGGGAGGCTTAAGGAGAAGGAGAGAAACAGAGGAATGGCTATTCAGTGGAGTAGTCAAAACACATACAACATTTATTCACTAAGTTTGCCATCTTATATAGGTATGGCTCGTGTCGCCCAAAATAATTACAGTAGCAGCGTCTGAGATCACTTATCACAGATCATAACAGATATCATAATGAAAAAGTTTCAGATATTCCAATGATTACTAAAATGGAACTTAGAGGTACAAAGTGAGCACATTGCTATTGTAAAAATGGTACCAATAGACTTGCTTGACACAGGATTGCCACAACCCTTCAATTGGTTAAAAATGCAATAATTGTGACATGCACTATAGCAAAGCACAATAAAATGAGGTGTTCCTATATATGTAATTTTTCCAACCACCCTTTAAGTATACTGTTTAACTGAATTATTATTACACATTTAACAGGTAACAAAACTAAGGCCAAAAAGGCTAAGAAACTTGGCCAGGAGCCCACAGCTAACAAATGGCAGAGTAGTGATTCAGACCCAGGGCTGTCTGTCTACAGAGTTCCTATACTTTCCTCCAAACCACCCAGCCTGTTTATTTGAAGTAGTATTTTCTCCTTCTTGACTAATGGCAAGATATTAGATGAAAAATTATTATTTGGCTTATTATTCTGTTAACTAGGTCTAAGATTATCTCCATCTTTACTACACAACTGTTTTCACTCAGGTCGCTGATATCTTGTGCCTGACTTATTGAAAGACTTACTGCGGCTCCCCACTGTTCCTGCCTGCAGCTTCCCATCCCTCTGTTCCGCCCTACACTAGACTGAGCTTTTTGAAATGTAAATGTGATAGTTGCCAAAATACCTATGACTAGTTGCTAAAGTATCTATGACTTTACATTGCCTTCAAAATGAAGTTCGAATCCTAATCATGTTTTATAAGGCTCTCTTCTGGTCTGTGTTCCAAGATCCTTCCTTGCCGCTGCTCCCTCACCCTCTTAGGTTTCAGCCATAATTACCTACTTGTAGTTCCTTATATTCTTTTGTTTTTCTCCTCATTTGGAGCATTCTTCCCACTTCTGTTCACCTAGCTAACTCCCATTTGTTTTGAAATGCTGTTTACATAGCATTTCTTCATGGAAGTTTTCCTTAACAATTCAAGTCTGGAACTAAGTACCACTCTTAAATCCTCATAGAAAATCTTTTACTTAGTTTACATATAGAGAGCAACTTTACGTATGCATTAGATAAATCTCATGCTTCCTTCAGAGAAATACAGCACCCTGTGAGGGTACAAAGCTTAGAAAGGAAAGGATGGGCAACTTTTCGGGCTCCACTTACCCCCTTTTTCAGGCTTTCTCATGCAAGACAATTTGAACAACCATAAATGATGACTCTAGGTAGCATTTATTAAATGGTATTGTAATCACTTGTTTACTTATTCATATCCCCATCTAGCTCATTGAGGAGAGAGACTATATTGCATTCATTGTTATATCCCCAGCCCCTAATATGGTGCCTTTCGAATAGAAAGCACTCAATAAATATTTGATAGCCAAATTGATTAAGTTAATGAACAAACACATGAAAATAATAGTTTGCAGTAGACTACACTTTTGCACAAGTTTCTCTAAAGAGGACAGCAAAAGAAAAAATACTAGCATCAAGTACTAGTTTAATTCAAGACAATAAACATTAAATGCCTACAAATGGAAACTGTTGTGAGGAAAGAGAAATGAAAAAGATGCAGTCCCTTGCTCTCATAAAATTTTCAGTCTTGTTAGGAAGATTAAACATGTATACAAATGATTAAAATTGAAGGCAGAATGCAACATTGTGACATGTGCTATATTAGATTTATAATTAAAGTTCTGGAATTTACTGAGAAGGAAGAAATTTCATCTAAGTAAGTGAGGAATTCTGAAAGCTTTATGGAGAGGGTGATAATAGACCTAGACCTTCAACTATGGGTAGGATTTCAGTAATACCAAGTGTTGGGAAGGGCCACAGTCAGGACGGAGTATTTCAGGCAAAGGAAACAGCACAGTAGCATTGGAAAGCACAGGGCTTCTTTGAAGAGCAGTTTGGCTGCACATAAAGCTGGAAAGATATGGAGAATCTGAGTATAATAGAGGACCTTGAGTACTATGTTAAAGAGTTTTCATTTTAGCAGTCGGGAGCTATTAAAGGTTTTTAGGAAAGGAAAGTAACACACTATCAGCTGTATTTTGGAAAGTCATTTGGAAAATAACTTTTTTATTTGTATTAAGTTTTGCCAAAATTTAAGCGTCTTCCCTTTCTTTTGCCCTTGATCCCAATTAAACAAATTTTAAAACACCAAGGAACAGAGATTATCCCTAATATTCCCAGTCTATCTCAATGCTAGATTCTTACCTTTACGTTGACCCTCTCTCTCAAGCTTTCAGTCTCTCACCATCTAAATAGTTGGTAGTCCTCAGAGTGAACAAAGCTCACAAGACTGTGAGGAAGAGACAACAGAAGGGTTTGCCTAAGACTCATAGCCAAAGCTCTGTGACTTTCAAAATAAGACTGGGGAAATAATCCACTGCTGTTACTATGTGTTTCAAGACACCTGGTCACTTTCTTTCCTTACTTTCTTTGTAACACTAAAGAACAATCTTCTCTTCTTGTTAACCTTTCATGTAAATATAAGTTAATGTATATATTTGTGTTAGGAGTAAGCAAGTATGTGTGTAATGAATTTGTCTTTCTTGAAATGCAAAGGGATGTTAGACTTAACTATTATCAAAATGAAACTTCCAAAAAGAAATTTTAAATAGTACACATTGTCTTTACTAACTATGGTAAGCAAACTATTTCTTGGAAGGGATCCATGGATCTTGACTTACTTTGCTTAAGGACAATAACTGTAGTAAGGAAGAAATCTCTATATGAATCTGACTGAAGTCTCAGGATTTTCTGAGAACCTTCCATAATGTTACCACCAGTCAGCAGAAAACTGGGTGAGGAAAACCTAGAAGCATTAGGACCACTTAGGAACTAATCCAACAATAATTGGGCTCTAAAATGAAGTAGAAGAAGAATGAAAAAAAAAAAAAAGAAAGGAATGGATGCAAGACAAGTCCTAAATTGACACAGCTTTGTACCTAATTAAATGTGGAGACAAAGGAGTTTTAAAATATGTGTGTATCTATCTATATCTATCTATATTTAATATAAAGAGAGAGAGAGACAGATATAAGACCTAGGCTGGGAGTGGTGGCTTACACCTGTAATCCTAGTACTACGGGAGGCTAAGGAGGAAGGATCACTCCAAGAGTTTGATACCAGCCTGGGCAACAAAGCGAGACCTTGTTTCTACAAAAATAAAAAGTAATTAAAAAAGACCTTAAAGTCTCCAAGTTGGGTGTTTGGGGAGGTTGCTGAGACTGTTACCAGAGATAGAGAAGAGAAGAATAACGTAGGTTTGGAAAGAATGTGATTAATTTTGGACATACTGAAATTGAAGTGCTAATGGTGCAACTGGAAAAATTATCAGCTGAGCATTTGGAGATTCAGACTAGAATTCTAAGAAGACTTATACTAGATGTGTATTGAATCCTCCCACTTATGTAATAAACAATATTCTACAGAACATGAAAAAAAGGTGTAGTTTCATTTTCCATAATTACCATAATTATGGTATAATTTTCCATACTTTCCATAATTACCTTTAAAAGCTTATAAATGAATTATTCTAGAAAGAAAGACAAATTCCAGGTGATAACCTCAATAAGAGATTGTTAAAAAGGCCCTTAAAAGATATATTAATAACTTGTATTTGTTTCAAGAAACCATAAAAATTCACTGTCTCCATTATAAATTAGCTTATAAATAAGAAAAAAATAAGTGCAAGTGATTGGTAGAAGAAATTAAAGAAAATGAGATCAAAGTGAAGTAGAAGAGAAAGGAAAGGAAAATACCATTTTGACATGTGAGAAGAAAAAATCATATATATGTACGTGTATATATATATAACTGGACTTTCAACAAACCAAACTATGGAGTATAAGTTGTATTGACTTATACTCATGCTAAGATGTTATGCACCATAGGAAAAATATTTATTTGTCTTGACATTTCTATTTAAAACCTACACTTTAAAAATTTTAAATTATCTTTCTTACCTTTAATCCTTATGAGATTTTGTTAGAATTACATATGAAAGTAAAATAGGAGAGGAAAAGAAGGAAAATTTATAATTGTTCATGAAGATAGCATTTATCCTTTTTTTTCCACCCACGCTTCTATTGAGTGATCCATTAAAAATTGCCAAACTCATTGAGAAAAAAGGAACTAAGAAAGCACGGGGCTTCTTTGAACAGAGCAATTTTAGCTGCAGACAAAGGTGGGAACATATGGAGAGTCTGATTATGATAGCACAGAGCCTAAGAGTAGAAAGTAAAACTTTCACTGCATCCTCTTTAAACTCTTCTATCTACTTCTCTTCCTTAACTGTGGAAATGAAGTGAGGATATTGTCTGTCATGTGTGGATATAGATGATATGTTACATATAGTAACATATGTCACAAGCATTTATTTCTATATTTAAAAACATCACAGTTTTTGTATATGTTTTTGTGTAGATGTCTTTTAAAAGATACCATTTTAAAAAATTATCTTGCCTGTTCAACTCATACAAGAGTTGGGTGAAGACCCTATTAGTAAAGGATAAAAGCAACTAGCATTTGACCCTTACCAGAACCAGTCAGATTCCTTAATAATTTGCTCTAAAATCCTTTCCGTCTCCTCCACTGGAAGTAAAACAGCTTAACCAGTCCCTAGCATAGTGCCTGACACACAGTAGATGCTCAGAAAGTATTCGTTGAATGAATGAATCAGTTATTCAACATATATTAGAGCAAATACTATGTACTAGTAGTCACTGTTCTAGGCATTGGAGAAACAGTAACAAGTAAAATTAAGTTCCTACTCTCATGGAACTTACAATATTTGGGAGAGACCATCAATAAACATACATACATATATATAGTTTTGAGATAGATAGATAGATTTTATATATATACATATATATATATATAGTGTTTATAAATGCTCAAGATTAACATGAGGGAGAAGAGTGTTGATGGCTTCTTTTCTTTATAGAGTGATTAGTGGAGCTCTTATTCTGCGATGGAAAGCCACTAGAAGATGTGGAACAAAGGGTGTTATATCATCCAATTCATATTTTAAGAGAATCATTCTTTTGATGATTGTCATGTAGAGAAAGATTATACTGGGCAAGGATAGAAGTAGTCAAGAAGTTCTTGCAGTAATCTAAGTAAGAGATGATGGTGGTTTGGACTAGGAGATGAGATTAGAGAGGTTGATGATGGGGAGTTGGGGAATGGTTTGCAGATTTGCAGATCATGTAGGACCTCATGGACTATGGAAAAGACTGGAATCTATTCTGAATAAAACTACAGGCCATTAAAATGCTTTGTGACAGGTTATGCGAAATGTCTGACTTATATTTTAAAAGAATCCCTCACATTGTGTGAGCATTAGACCATAGGGGAAAGAGTGGAAGCAGGGGAGACCAGTTGATAGGTTGTTACGATAATCTAGGTAAGAAATAACCATCACTTGAGCTATTACAATATTAGTACAGGCAGTGAGAAGTGATCAGATTCTGAATATGTTTCGAAAGTTACAGGATACATTGGTAAAGAAAAAAAGAAACACATCCAGGTTTATTAGTTAAATAACTAGAAGACTGAAATTGCCATTTCCTGAGATAAGGAATACTTCAGGAGAGGATTGGGTAGAGGAGGGTTGGAATCAAGTGTTCCCCTTTGAAAATGTTAAGCTTGTGAAGCCTACTAGATATCAAAGTGTCTAATAGATGTTGAAGAAGCAGATTCATGAGTTTAAATTCCAGGGAAGATAGTAAAGACAAATTTGCAATCATCAGTGTATAGACAGGACTTAAATCTGTGGGACTAAATGAAATCATTTAGGGGAGGAATGTAGATAGAGAAGAGGTCAGAGGACTAAGCAATGGGGCACAAAGTCAAAAAGATAAGAAAAATCCACCAAGGGAGATGAGAAGGCACAGCTAGTGAAGTAGTAGAACCAGGAGGGATTGGTGTACTGAAAGGTAATGGAAGAAAGTTTTGAAGAAAGGAGGGCATGATCAAATGTGTCATATGATGCTGATAGGCCAAGTCAGATTCAGAATGAGTTTTAAAAGTTGGATTTGACAATGTGGAGATTGCTACCAGTCTTAATAAGAGTATTTTGGGGGAGTGGTAGAGACAAAAGTTTGGGGAGAATTTGAGAGAGAATAGACTTCTTGCAAAGAAATGAAAAGAGATAGCACAAACCATTAGATTAAAAGAGTCTTAAAAGATGTCTGTCAGTCACAATGCATGGCCCTTGTGTAGATCCTGACTCAACTAAACAAATTTAATTATGGATGAACAGATGGACAGACAAAGAGGGGGAGGGGAAGAGAGAGAGAGGACGTTTATGAGTTATGAGCTAATTCGAAATTTGAACACTTACTGAATATTTGATTATATTGTACAAGAAGAGTATTTTTCTAGGTGTGATAGTACTGTGGGTATATATTTTTTAAATCCTGTTATTTCAATGATACATGTTTATGTATGAAATGATAAAATATCTGGGTTTGCATCGAAACAGTACAAAGGTGGGAAGAGGGGAGGGCATGGAAGGAATAAATGATACAATTTGGCTACAAGTTACAATTGTTGAAGCTGCTCATTATACCTTTCTTGTCTATATTTATATATTTTTTACTTTTTTTAAATTAAAAAGGTACAGAGAAAGAATGGGAAGACATGAAATAGAGATAGCAACTTTGGGTAACAGGAAATTAAAACATGAAATACATTGAGTTAGCACACTCTAGATATTTATATATCTCCTTATGTAACACAAACTATAAAAATATTTTTTAAGATAAAAATCCTTACACTATCAAATTTCCTAACCTCAAATATTGCTTCCAAGAAAAATAGAAACAACTTGATTAAAAGTTTATTAGAACACTTTTTGTGAACAATACTGAAGAATACTATCAGTATGGGTTGAAAATAACCCAGATACCATTGTAGTTATTTGTAAAATAAACATGGATGAGAAAGCTGGACCATGTAATGGCTATTCTTCTAGACTCTCCCACTTTTAAAAAATGCATAATTAGCATTTTCTCATATATAACACACTAATATGCTGGAATTACCTGTTCTTCTCCTTCCTTGTCACAAGTACCTATGGTAGGGTATAAAATGATTACTGACCTGTGCATTCTCCTTCTTGGCTTTGCTCTGCTGCTGGTTTTATTTCTGTGAGTGAAATTACAAAATACAGCAACCACTGCCTAATTGTTATTAGATACTATTACTATAAAAACCAGTTTTATACCTTATATAATACTATTAAGAAAATAAACTTCAATGAATTAAAATGATCTGAATATGGAAGACTAGCAGGACACAAAATATTTATCTCAGTATGGGGGACCACAATAAGGACTGAAACAAAAAGTGACATTCAAAATTATATTTGGTTATATAATCAAGGGAAGAAATCAGTGGAGTGTTAAGAGAGATCATTCCCACCTCTTTCCTACTAATCCCTGCCATAGTTCTTATGTTTCTCATTGAGATCACTAAGATGGACAGTTCTACTGATTAAGAACTGTATTAATGAGCTCAGAAATTTCTTAATTGGAACAAGACAGCACTTCACTTATATTTATTCCAAGGCCACACTGTACTGTAGATTGAGAAATCACCCCATATTCTGTTTTTCATCTCAAATATGCTTATCTGCCTTGTCTAGCCAAGCTCTTAGAAATATGCACCTAATTTGTGTGAAGCGTCAGCCTAGCCATGGTCACACAGTGCCAGCAATATTGAATATGTGCCATATTCTCAGCATTCCAGAGGGTCAAGAGGAGGCATAAGACTAATAGCATCTGCCTCACATCCATAAGATAAAGAAAAGCAAATTACTTCGGCTGCTTATTATAGGATAATTGCCAGTTTCTTTATTCAGTACCATGCTCAACCAAAAGTAAAATTTTCATACCCCAAATGTAGGATTATTTGGAGGGAAAGGAATGGGCAGATAAAATGGGAGAGAGAAAAGACTTCTCTGTTTGAGCTTTGTCAGGGTCTTAGTTAGTCCATGCCAATTGTCCAGTCTCCAGTATCAACTTCAGACTCATATCAGGTAACCTAATTGTCCTGCCATGTGTTCCTCCCTAAATCTTCCAGAACCCCAAAGCTTTCTTAGTTTCCTACTGCTACCATGAGTTCTTCCCAAACCTGTGTCCTAGAAAGCCCAATGGGAGACATGATTCTGATCCACATACCTCATGAATCTTACCTATCATCAGCTTTTAATTTTTTGGCCTTAGTTCACCCACACTACTCTGTGGCTGCTTAACAATCCCTTTTCTTCACTTATTCTGCTGCTAGCACAACTTAACTTTCTCCAGGCAAACATGCCGGTCTCTTAATCCAAGTTCAGATGCAAGATAAAAAGAGAAAACAAGATAGAGTGGCACCCACAAGAGCCTTCCACATTCAGATACTGCTGTATTAAGGTGTGCCTAACCACACCCTAGAAATGAATTCCAGCACCAGATCCTAAAAACCAGAGGAATGGTGAAAATACAAAAGCTTTGGACCCAGCTGCATCCATGTCCCTACACTATCACAAGAACAGAAAACCAAACACCGCATGTTCTCACTCATAGGTGGGAACTGAACAATGAGATCACTTGGACTCGGGAAGGGGAACATCACACACCGGGGCCTATCATGGGGAGGGGGGAGGGGGGAGGGATTGCATTGGGAGTTATACCTGATGTAAATGACGAGTTGATGGGTGCAGCACACCAACAAGGCACAAGTATACATATGTAAAAAACCTGCACGTTATGCACATGTACCCTACAACTTACAGTATAATAATAATAAATAAATTAAAAAAAAAAAAAAAAAAAGCTTTGGACCCTCTCCACTTGGAGTGCTGTCCACAAAAATGAGGTCTAGAAGTCCCCAGATCCTGTGCCAGCAGATAGCATATCTGGCCCCCTCACGTGGAATGTTGCTATATAGATCTCAGCTAGTTGTGCAGTTTGAAGAACTCCATTCTCTCTACATGGGATGTGGCCCTATAGTGGGCCTTAGTGGTGACCCACGAGTTTTTATGTTATTTTCATTATTAATCAGTTGAAGATATTTTCTAATTTTCATTGTGAATTCTTTGACCTGTAACATTTAGAGGCATATTGTTTAATTTAGAAAGAGTTAGAGATTTTTCTAGTCACCTTTTTGTTACTGATTTCCAGCGTAATTTTTACTGTCATCAAAGAACATAATCTGAATAATTTTAATCCTTTAAAAATCTGAGAGTTTCTTTTTTGAATTGGTCAATTTTGGAAATGTTTCATGTGTACTTAACAAGAATTCTATTCTGAAGGTATTGGGCGTTAGTGTTCTGTATTTGTTCCTTATGTAGATTTGTTAATTGCATTGTTCAAATATTGCATCTTACTGGTTGTTTTCTGGTTATTTCACCTAACATCATGGTGGATTTGTCTGTTTTGCCATTCAGTGCTATCACACTTTTATATTCTGAGTCTTTGTTATTGAATGCTTGCAAATTTAGAATTGTCATATCTTTTCAGCAAATTGAATTGTTTATCACTATGAAATCTCCCTTTTTGTCTGTAATAATCTGTTTCACATTAAATTCTACTATGTCTGATAAAGTTTGGCCCTCACAAATTTCAGCCCTACAAACACAGCAGCCTTTTCTAGTGCAAAGTGACTTGCTCTCCACATATACCTATAGGAATTGCAGTTTGAGGTCCCAGACAAACCTGACCTGCAAATGAATCCCATTATCTAATTAAATGACTCTCAATGCTAGTTACACATTAGAATCACCTGGGAAAGGGGGACCCTTTTAAAAACAACTGATGTCAGAGCCCTGCCCCAAGAAACTCTTATTTATTACCAGTCTGGAACAAACCTGGGTATTGCTGTTTACCCAGCAATTTAGTAAAAGCACCCAGATGATTTTGCTGACTTTAAAACCACTGGTTCAGTTTGATATCCTGCCACCTCCACCAAGGATGTTGCTCAGTAAGTCTAGATTTGTAATTTCTGGGTGGAGTCTGCACTCTGTGGAGTATGCAGTCAAAAGCCCTGCCAGATGAAAAATGAAAGGTGGAAGAAACCCTATACCCTAGATGCCTGGTTCTCCCCTGCCCCACTGTGTATCTCCTCCACGTATGATGTGACTTTTTTCACACTGTGGAAATCTACCCCAGCACATCCACAGCCTTTTCTTTCCTCCCTAACCTATCAAGCTACAGCCACAAAGAATACTGTCTGATAAGTATCGCAATTGTGGCCATCACATCTGGATTCTCATTCCCTTTAAGTCAATAATGAAAGAGAAATAGAAGGAAAGACGAAAGAAACCAGCTCCCCAGCCCCTGTTAAATTCAGAAACTCTGCTTATTACTCTGGACTGCTAAGATCCCTAAACTTCTGTTTTGTTTTGTTTTTTTTTTTTGGAGACAGCCTCTCGCTCTGTGGCCCAGGCTGGAGTGCAGTGGCGCGATCTCGGCTCACTGCAAGCTCCGCCTCCCGGGTTCACGCCATTCTCCTGCCTGAGCCTCCCAAGTAGCTGGGACTACAGGCACCTGCCACCTCACCCGGCTAGTTTTTTTGTATTTTTTAGTAGAGACGGGGTTTCACCGTGTTAGCCAGGATCGTCTCAATCTCCTGACCTCGTGATCCGCCCGTCTCGGCCTCCCAAAGTGCTGGGATTACAGGCTTGAGCCACCGCTCTCGGCCAACTTCTGCTTTTATGCTACCTATACTACTTCGTATTGTCTATTACTATCTCCCCAACTGAACTCTAAGCACTCCAAAAACTGGAACAGTGCCTAGTACCTACTTAGTAGGTGCTCAGTGAAATGCTTGATAAATGAATGACCAAGTAACTGAACAAAGAAATGTTTCCATAGCAGTAGAAAAGATGCAGTCATGGTTTCACTGCCAGGGGCCAGTATTTAACATGGATAATTGAAAACAGCAGAGGATCAGAGGAGCAGAACTCATAATCTTACGTGAAAACTCAACAGTTGCTCTTTTTCTTAAACACAGCCTGCTTCTTTTCAAGGCATCTAAACATTTGCTATCTCCTTGCACTCTATTTCTACTCTTCTTAGACCTCCAACACAGCAGCAACCTGATTGTTGCAAAGTGCTCTGTTCTGCCTGCTTTGTCTTTACCATTTTCCAGCTCAGTAGCAGCCTAGTTGTTAGGGACTTCGTTACAATAACAGAACTCTTTCTAGCTCTACAGCATAGTTTAAGGGAGATTAGTTGAATGTACAGTCCTTTCTTACTCATTTTCTGATTTCCACAGGGTTTTGAAAGAACTGAAAGTTAAGACTGCTTATCCACAAGGCTTTTTCAGTAATGTTATGTTTATCTTAGAATTCTGGCCTAAATGGTAATTGAATTGTGCATGTAGGAGAATGCAGCCAAGATGTTTCGGTAATCATATGGTAGCAGGGACTGTTCTGCCTGCACATGACTCGGGCAGATGGATCAGCTGCTTCCTTTCTTAAGGACTGGGGTTCAAAGAGAAGTAAGAACAGGATGAAGACCAGCTCACACTGGATCACTTGACACCTTTTGAAATACAGGAGCACTGTTTCTCTTCAACATTAGTTGCTATCAAAGATTCCCATCTGGTAGCTCTAAGAGAGGATAGGATGTGAAATATAAACAGCTGTTTGAATCTCTGTGGAGCCACTGCAGAGAATCACAGAGAAGATAAGTAGGGTCAGCAGTACTAAGACCCATTTATGTGAGTTGTTTTGGAGATTGTGAAGATCCCAGTCCAGCGTTATTTATCCCACCTACTGACCGAGAACTTTATCCTTTTGGCTTAAGGCAGCATTATTCAAAAAATTGTTCATGGGCCACCTGCTTTAGAATAATCTACGGGTGCTTATTTAAAACTATCTATCCCTGAACCCCAGATCAATAGAGCAGAATCTCTGGGAGTGAGGCCTTGAACTTGTCCTGGCCAAACCACTCCACCCATTCTTTTGAACCCTAAAGTTTAGATTGCTGCCTTGAGACCTTACTAAGTATTAAGCTTCAAATAGCGCCAAGAAGCAACAGCACTGTGAGCAGCTTAGTCGTTTTTGTTGAAAGATCTAAGATCAGGTTTTAGTAGAGAGAGTAATTGAAGAGAACTTGAGGACACAAATACTCAATGAGGAGGAACAGGACACTACCAAAGAGAAGGAACAGAGATAAAATAGCCAAAGAGCCAAAGAAAAACTTCTTTACTTCATGATTTTGCCCTGGGTTTTATGATCATTTGGCATAGTTTACTTCAATCCAGCAAACATACATTGAGCCCCTACCATGTGCCAGGTACCAGGAAGAAAACAAAATAGAAGGAAGCTCTTAAGTGGATAATTTAAATAAATGAGGTAAGGCCAAAGATTGAGATTCATACAAGAAACTTCAGGAGCTGAGAAGCAGGGACCCTAATGGCAACTTAGCTCCTAGAGAAGGAAGTGCCTGAGCAGGAAAATGAATAGAAGTCAGGCAGGTTTGAGGTTATGTGTGGGGGTTACTATTGAGGAGGAGCTAAAGAGGGGACAGGAATTGATGGGAAATGGAGCAAGTGCCCAACATTGGACAATCTGCCCAGGAAAAGGTCTGAACATAAAGCAGTATGCTATATTGGGATTGACACGCAGTTCAGGGCTGCTTTATCATGAAGTGCAAAGAATGAGAAAACGCAATCGATGATCCTGAACAGGTAGATTTGAGCTAAGTCAGATATGTATATGTCTTGATAACTTTTACAAAGTCCTCTTGTGCTAGAATCTAGAAGGCTTCCTGGATCTGTCCTTCAAATTCATTCCAGGTTTGGGAACTCAAAATGTTAGTTGTGATTGCTCCAAAAACATGTTACAACTGGTTTATGGGCCCTCTATGGGACATTGAAGTGGACTATAATATCAACATTTTTTCAATGTAAATTTGAGCTTGTTTTGACTATTACTGGAAGAATACCTAAAAATAATAACATTAATGACCTCTGGAGAGGGAGGACTGGGAACAGAAGTGGAACGAGTTTACTTCTCATTGTATACCCTTTTCTACTGAATTTGACTTGTTTACCATGTATATTTATCACATATTCAAAAAAAAATCATAAAAGAGAACAAAAGAGACATTTATTCCATAAGATAAAGATATTGTTAGCATATAAAAGAGTAATTTAATTTATAATAACCAAGTTGACAACTTATTATACAGTGGTGACAGCAATCATAACATTAAAATAATTTTATCTTTCAAATTCTTAGAAAAACATGAGGTTGGAGATATCTTCTGTATATCCTCTAAACATTTTGCCTCTTTTTTTTTTTTCCAGTTTGCAGCTCACCTTGTGAAGATGAAATATCCAAGAATCTGTATTCTAGATGGTGGCATTAATAAAATCAAGCCAACAGGCCTCCTCACTGTCCCATCTCCTCAAATATGAAGAACCAAGAGTGTGACTGCCAAAAGTCAGCGTGGCATCAGCACCAACAGCACAGTTCTTCATATCCATGCCACTCTCAGACAAAACTAGATGTCTAGATTGTTGCATTTCCATAAAGTTTGTCATGAGACATTTTTAAAAATCTCATAACCCACATGTTCAGCTATCTACACAAGAAACTTGACTGTACATGTATTGCTGAAAGAATTTTTCTTAACAGTGAAATCTGATCATATATTTTTACTACACTGCCACATAAAGCCCAAGAAATTCAGCTGATGAGACAGATTTAGCATTATCAAGAAATCCCAGTTGCCCTGAAAAAGCTGTCCTCCATTGTACTGAACAGACAGTCCTGTTGATTGTATTATTTAGAAACATACACTGAATGTGGGCTAAAATCATCATCTTTCCCTGATAATGAAAATTGAGAAACTATTCACAATGCATTCCTTATAAATAAATGCTACATTTAGTAACTCATTTCACCCAAACAAGGGTGTGTGTGTGTAGGGGAAGTGAAGTTTATCCCATTGCAGAAAGTGGTAATATTTACTCCCAGAAAAATGACATTTAGAAACCATTCATATTTGATAGAATATTTGGTCAGTTCCTGTAGCAAAGAAGAATGGCTTCAACAAATTTTCTAGTTTCTTTATCACATGAAATTCTGTACAGTCAGTCTAGGGCTAGTATACTGGTTTCCTGATCATTAAGAACTCATTATCTTCTCTCATTGCTTTACCAACCTCAATACGTGTCATCATCTCATGGATGAAAATAGCTCCTCAGCTTCTATCATCACATCTGTTATCTAGAAGGAAGAGAATGAGGGAAGGAGGGAGGGGATGAAGAGAAAAAAAGGAATGAAAGAAGGAGGGAGGAAAGACAGAAAGAAAGGAAAAGAAGCAAAGCATGCTCCTTCCCATTAAGGTCATAAACCAGAAGTTGCACACACTACCTCTGCTTACATATCATTGGCCAGAACTTAGGTACATGGCCACACCTAGCTTAAAGGAAAACTGGAAGTATAGTCTTTGGGTAGTTGATCATTTCCCCAGCTAAAAAAATTCTTATTACTGTGTGGGAAGAGTACATATTGAGGTACAGCTAGCAACCTCTGCCTCTGCCACATTGTTTTTAAAATGAGTATTATATTTCATTAAATCTAAGACATCTCACCATTTTAGGTACCACAAAGAAAAAAATGAAGCCAAATGAATTGTGACACATTGTCAATTAAAAGACACATTCCCTGGGAAGCCGAGGTCAGGAGTTTGGCCAACATGGGGAAACTCTGTCTCTACTAAAAATATAAAAATCAGCCAGGCATAGTGGCATGTGTCTGTGATCCCAGCTACTCAGGAGAGGCAGGAGAATCACTTGAACCCGAGAGGTGGAGATTGCAGTGAGCCGAGATAGGGCCACTGTACTCCAGCCTGGGCAACAGGGTGAGACTCTGTCTCAAAAAAAAAAAAGATACGTTCCCATTTCAGAAACCTGAAAAAATATGCATCTTATAATTATTGAAATATAGCATATCCTTTAACTATCTTCAATTTTGTTTTAACTAAAAAGTGTTCGTTCATCTACAACAATATTCCACTCCAATGTTAAGACTGCCTAGGCAAAACATTTCAATAAGAGCCTCAATTCAGCTTTCTGGACCATGGTTTTGTTGTTGCTGCTATTGTTTATTTTAGTTTTTCTTCTTTGCATCTACTTTTTAAATTGAGATATACTTTACTTACCATAAAATTCATCCTTTTAAAATGTACAATTCAGTAGTTTTTAGTGTATTCTCAAAGTTGTGCAATCACTATTATCCAGAATACTTTCATTGTATGCAATTGTCTACCTGATCAGGCATTCCACATTAACCCCTTCCAAGGTCTTTAATAAATGTTTGTATATGGAGTGAGGGGTCCAGGTTCATTCTTGCATATAAGTATCCTGTTGTCCCAGGACCCATGCTGTTTTGTTTGTTTTATTCAATTTATTTGGTCATTCACCAAATATGTTTTGAATACCTACTATGTCTAAGACACTAATCCATAGTTATATCATTTGTGATCCTTACCTAGTTTACAAAGAAAAAAATAGGAGAAATAATGAGAACAAATATTTACCAAGATTTCCCTAACATTGTTTTTGGGCCATCATCTGTCCTCTTCAGAGAAATATTAAATCCTCCTGTCCTGACAATTACTATTCTTTTCCTTCAATCTTTAATGACTTATCTGAGTTCATAATCAGAATGCAGCATTGATGATCATTCTGACTCTTAACATTGCCTTACTGAGAAAGCAGAGAAGAGAGGGATGGAGGGGCAGTGATTTGAGTTGAATAAGGTGGTAGGTAGTAGGAGAGGATGAAGACCTTGTGAGGAGAGCTATGTAAAAAGATAATAGTAGCAACCGTCTGTCATGATTTTGCATTTGATCTTTCTTAAAACTTGACAATTTAGGCTTATTCCAAGAAATCGAAGTTTTTTAAACATGAAAATTATAATATTTAATATTCTCAACAGGAAAGTAAGAAAGAGCATACTATCACTGCCATGTTTATACACAAGGCATGTTATTTCATGGTGGATGATACCAACAAAGTTGACCTCAACAACTATTTGTTAGATTAAATATATATAACCCAGGATTTATTTGAGCTCCCTTTTAATAAATTATTGATTTCTACACGATTAGTATCAGCACTGTTTCTGGGATTACCTGGAATGCCATAACTACAACCACCAGCCCACACAGATACACATACACACACACACACACACACAAACTCACACAAGCACACATTAACGCTTGATAATCCATCAACAACAATGTACCTCCTCCAGTCTTCTCTGGCTTCCCCATGCTGCATTAAGAGTCTCGAATCTACCAAAGCATTCCATTCATACTTCTAATAATAGATTTATTACATCATTTTGCAATTGTTGTTTATATTTAGGCCTCTATTAAAATATGAGCTCCTTAAGATCAGGAGCTATAATTTATACCTCTTACTGCCTTCAGCAACCCACCACATTGGATATGCTCAATTAATATAAAATTGAATCTCTATCAATTTTAGAATCTATTTGAAGGGAGAAAAGTAAAAATAACCTGTGGTAGTTTTTTTCAACTGCCAAACTTACCTGGTACCTGATAGTATAGAAATAAATTGAAATCTCAATTCATGGAGTGAAAAAAGGATCTCTAAGGTCCCATCCAGCTCTAAAATCTGAAAATTCTAGAAGTTGGAGCAGATAACTTCAAAATAGTTGCATCCTCTTCAAAATACAGAAATGTTAGATTCAAAAAGCATATTAAAAATAACTAATGCTTAACCAAGTTTGAGAGAAAGAAATTTCTTGATGTCAGAAGTGAAAAGGACCTAAAAGGCACAGCTTTTAGGCCCGTGGGATATCTAGTATCAATATAAGCCCTAGGAACTCGGGTTTTGGAATGCATATAGGAATAGAAGACATAGCTTTGGACCTTCTGGGTGGGAGTTCTAAGTAAGACCTCTTTATGAAGTGACAGTCTCAAGGAACTCTGCTCCATGAAATGATGAGACATAACTTCCCGCCAAATCAGGGAAGCTACAGAGAAGATTGTCACTGGGCTGGTTATTCTCGATGAAGAAAGAAAAATCTATTATAGACAGATGGAGTTGTTCAGTGGAAAGTCTGCGGTAAGTTCCTGATTTAGAACAGGCTTTAGTGCACTTTAAAAGGAAAACAATGAACTATATAAAACTTTTAGAGGACACAGTGGTGCCGGATATTTGTTCGATTCCTGTGCTGTCCTCCTCCAAATAGTTACCAAAAGATACTCCTTTGGGAATTAGTATCGAAAGGATTGCATAGCATCTCAAAAGAATCTTACTCACTTTGGGAGGCCAAGGTGGGCAGATCATGAGGTCAGGAAATCGAGACCATCCTGGCTAACACTGTGAAACCCCATCTCTACTAAAAATACAAAAAATTAGCCAGGCGTGGTGGTGGGCGCCTGTAGTCCCAGCTACTCGGGAGGCTGAGGCATGAACCCGGGAGGCGGAGCTTGCAGTGAGCCGAGATCGCACCACTGCACTCCAGCCTGGGTGACAGAGCGAGACTCCATCTCAAAAAAAAAAAATCTTACTCAGTAGTCTCATTTAATAAAATCCACTACAAGGAGAGAAGACTGCTGACTTGACTAGACAGACAGGATTAGCAGATATTTCATTCTATCAGTTGTAACCAGTAATCCCACTGTTATACATGCTGGCCCTAAATATAGCTATTATTAACCAAATAATGCATTTTTCTTGATAAATGTTTATTAAATCAGAGTAGAAGCAAAATGTAATATTTATGATCAATTTTAGTTTGGATGTTCAATGTCAAGACCAAATACTCTTCACAGCTACCAACTTCAATTTTATGTGGAAAACTAATGGTGAAGAGTTTCAAACTTAAACCGACACTTGACATTTCACAGGATATGTAATTGCTCACACACAACCTTTAGGTTTTGTAATCCAGTTTTATCTCATACAATATTAGAAACAGTACACATTGTAAATAGCTATTTTAAAAGTTAGCCATATTTTATAAAGTCACGTGTATTTATATCTTTTCTGAGTAATTTTCTTGTTAATGCCTTATGATACGTGCTTGTAACATGAAAACTAAACTTGGATCTTGGCATATTCAGTGTTCTATAGATAGACTGTGATATGCATAGCTTCTACTGTGACTTTCAGGCCTAATGTCTCCTCTTAGGTTGTTATTCTTTAATATCCTTTCTCATTCCTTTCAGAGGGCATTCCTTTTAGTTTGCATTGTCTACAGCATTTCAATAATACTGTTCTATTCTAATAATACTGATCTGTTCTAATAAACAGTTCTAAATACTGTTCTAATTGGTACCAAAGTACTGTCTTGCCAACATTTCTAGATACTAATCCCTTGGGTGGTGGGGGTTAAAACATTGTTCTATCTTGGCCTACGACTAATCTTGGAGCTATAAAAAATACATTTAAAGCATTAGATCAGATTCTAAATATTGCTTCCTGCCATGCTAAAAGATTCAACTTTTACTCTCATTATATATGGATGTGACTTAAGAAACAGTACATGGCCTACCATTTTTTTAACTAATGTGATCACTAGCATTAAAACCTAAGATAATCCTTGCAAAAGAGACTTAATTTTCTCATTAACCTGGAAACCTATTCTTATTCTGTTATTAATTTTTTCTCAATTATATTAGCATATTTTCAGTCCTATAGAGTAGAATGATTTAGTATTCTAAGTCCTGCATTGCTCTGGAACTGGCTCCAGTAGCTTGAAAGAGCTGAATGTTCTCATCTCTTCTCAACTCCGTGGTCAGTGATCTCAGATTAGTAGCTTATAATCAACCACGTAAAGGGTATTTACACCATAGAAATAGGCAAATATTCCAAATCAGGCTCCTTTTTAAAAATTTTATTTATTTTTGAGAGCCAGTCAATAACATTTACTAGTGCATCATTGATTTAATCATCCTAGGGTCATTATATTTTCTGTAGATTATAAATTATGAAAGTAAAGGGAATGTTAAAGATTATTCCATCCAAATGTCATTGTTCAAAACAATAAGAAAAGTGAAAAGATTTTGCAAAGATCACATAGCTAGTAAAAGGCAGATTCAAAATTGCAATTCTGCTTTTCTGATTCCTTGCCTATTTTTCTGCTCATCATATACAGATAGAGAAAGTAAAGGACAACAATTTCAGTTCATTACGTATTTATTGCAGACCAACTTTGGGTCAGTCACTGTATTATATGATATGTGGGGTACAAAAATGAAGCACTGAAAATGTCAATTAAACTGACTACTGACACTTACTTGGAAACGCCACTTAATATCAGCCCTTAGAGGATGGCACTCTCACCTCCTCACCCTCTTTACACTTTCAAAAAAAATAATGCATTTGAGCATTCTGCTCTGAGGGGAGAATCACTATTTTCAGGAACTCTTACTATGTGTCACCTTTCACCTTCAAGACAACCTTCCTCAGAAACACATCCCTGGTAGAGAAACACATTGTCTCTGTCTACAGTACAGTCCTTGATATACAGGATCAAAGATGGCTTTTAACCTTTGTTTTCTATGTCTTAGCCAGGGACCAGGCTTGAAGAATAAGAAAGGTCCTCTTATCAGTTTCCTAGTCATGTGTGGAAAGTCAAGGTGGGGGAGTAGGGGATAGCTAGTTTCTGGATCCATTAATCACAAAAGAGAAGAAATAGAGGTCATTTAAGTCATTTGCTAACTTTAAAATATAGTTTTATGCTCTGAGGTAAACTATCCTGATAATTTATTATTTGCCAGATAGCATATATTTTCTAAAATTATCTTTAAGACCATTAATAATTCCATATACCATGCATTCATAGCCACAGACTCCATATAAGGTCATTAAGGATTTGAAAGGCATGTGAGAAACAGAGCTACTGGATTGAGGCCAGATGGCACAGACAGTAGTTTGCAAAGTGATGTGCAACCGAGAAGGGAATCATATTATTGTTGAATAAGTAGGATTTACATAAATGAGGATTTTTTTAAATCTCTGAACATATTATATTGTCATTAATTACATATGGCAGTATAAGACGACAGAATAAAACATCTGTCTAAATGTAATGCCTAGTGTGACCATTTTAACTCCCTACTCTGAACTTGTTTCCTATTTTCAAAAATCTCGGAATCAGCTCCCATCCCACACTGCCCTAGTATGACTGTGCTCTTGAGAGGCCTTCCTGAGATGCCTTCTGATGAAGACCTACCCTGAGCAACTGGCACAGACAGGTAGAAGCCATTTCCAGGGATTTATCCATTTACCTCTGTAGCAAAAAATATATGTATATCACCAATATTGACTCAGAGGTAAGAGGTTAGTTTGAATTGTTTCTCAAATTACTCAGATAGAGGTAATAGGCATTAAAAATTTTTTTAACCCTACTTTGGGTTACGACAACTCAATGACTATACAATCCTCTAAATAATGGTTTATCTATGTTTAGTTTGTAATAGGATTTTTTTTCATATTAACTACTGTCAGGTAGTCATTTAGATTTCTGCCACGATTTGGTACCTAAAAAGAAGCATGGGAAGAGTGTTTTCCTGGTAATGAAGAAACTTTAAAATATACCCCCCTTTTTAAAAAATTAACTAACATGAATCCAAACAGATTAAGTCTAACAGCATCCCAGGTAATAGAGAAGGACTAGACTAGTTCATATTTCAAAAGTAAATATACCTACAGAGATTTATAATTATTTTTTAAAAACAAAAATAGATTGAAGCCTCTATCATGACTGATGCTTTACTAATATTTTACAAAACGCACTGGACAGGAAATGTGCTGATGAGCCATTTAAGCCCATATCCCAAAATACGTTTACTTGTAAGTCACATGTGTATGTATGTTTAAGTGAAGGAAATAATAAAAAGGAGATGATTTTAATAGATAAAATCTTAACACTCATTTAAGTGACATGTTATTTTAACATGAATCCTATGTAGCAATATAACTATTTCGAATGTCAGTCAGTGGTAACTTACATAACTTACATAAAGGAAGATGTTACGTATTTGTAAAGAAACCATCCTATAAAATGATAATAGCTCAGGCGGAGGCTGACTATATTAATTGCCCTATAAATCACTAACTTTATGGCATTCTGAAATGAATTTTAAATTGCTCTGTTTGATTAAGTGAAGTAATATCAAAAGTAATATTAAAGTTAATTATTGTCTGCCAAATTCTATTAGTGCAAATAATAATAATAAGGAAATTAATTGTTGCAATTAAGTAATTGCAACCCTTTTAATTAGCTTGTCCTGCCCAGGACATTAACTGAACCACTTTTAAAAAGCTGTTAGGCATTTATTATAAAACCTGATTGAAATTTTACATGAGCATATTATTGGATGTATACTTTATTACTTACCAGCTAAAACTAAATGATTTTTAGGATCTGAAAAAAATACTGAATTAAATATCTGATACAAATTAGTTGTATAAAAATAACCAAATGAAAACAATAAATTGTGAAAGGGACCTACTGACAACTCCAAAGGTTGTCATCCCACACATGTACCTCTACCAGACACTTGTTGGTCCAGGTCATGATAACTGTATTGCTCCTTGAGAGCACATGAGTGCTTCAGCCGTTTCAAGGGCAGGTGAAACCTCAGCTCCTCCAATGACAGCTTTCCCCTCAAATGGCATGCGTATTTTTTGTTTACCCAGATCCTGGAAGGCTCCTGGAAGGCTGGAATGAGGAAGAGCTGTGAGCTGAGGTTTCAGGTTGGCTGGCATTTGTTTAGTGTTCATGGTTAAACTTTCTCAAAGATCTTTCATTTCACAACACTAAGTTCCCTTAAGCCCCCCCAGAATTATGGTAAATCCTACTTTATGCAGCACTATTCAGGAAGCTCAAACCTCCTCTGTGGTCAAAGTAATGACTGTCTTCAAAGCAGGGTCTCCAAATTTTCAGTGTCAGCATTTAACCTCCAGACATCTTAAGAATAAGAAATATGTTCTAGGATCCCAACAGTATCATGTTAAGAGTACATTGAAAAAGACCACCCTGACAAAAACAACACATTTCAGGAAGAAGAGGGGGAAGGGAGGGTTCAAGTTTTCCTCTCCCCTAAACCTCAAATTACAGGGAGCCTGCAGGAAGAAAAGGAGACCAATTATCAGAGAACTTGGATTCTCTACTACTGGCCCCTCCACTGTTTTTTTCAGTGTTTCTCTGGGCAGTTCACATGGGTTCCCTCAGGCTCTGGTTCCTCATATATAAAAGAGGTAATAGCATTTATCCAGCCTGTCTCCTAGGTTTATGTTGAAGCTCATAGAAAAGTATTTTGTCAATGGAAAACATTATTCAAATATGTGTATAATTTTTTATAAAAGTCATAACTGTTCTGCAAAACCATCAAACCAAATTCTTGATCTATTGTGTAGTTTTTAGAGAAAAAATATTGACACATCAAATAATTACTCTTACAATCCATGTACCTTTCCTGTTATGCAACATAAACAAAATGGAAGACTTCACAAGCAGTATTAAAATTATACACTGCACACCTAATACTGTTTAATTCCATTTAAAGCAATTATTTCTGCTAAGTTTATAAATTTTATGCAAGACCCTTTCAGACTTCTCTTTGTTTTATATACCACCCTTTCCAAACCCAGTTTTACCAGTTTAAACACACTTTTTACAGTAATCTAAATTCTCTCAATACAACCTGGCAGGTTCCAATAACTATCCACACCTAGGTGGCAGAGATTAACTTTGTTTCAAATCCACCCTTCCCTTCAGTTTTATCTCCCTCTTCCCTTGCAGCTCTCTCCTGGACTTCAAAGCAGTTTTGTGGTTTGACTTGCAGAAAATCAATGGCTGGGAGATGAAAAGCAGCTCTTGTTTATCTCTGCCTGCTGAAGGTCATTCTACTCAGTAGCAACTGTGTGAGATCCACAGCCATTTCTCCTCATAGAGGGAAGAAGCAAATTGATTACACACAGAGAAATCATTATAAAGAGAGTGGGATTCATTTTAAAGGGGTAGGATCACTTCAAAACACAAATGTAGTAATAAGAATCAGGGTAGTAGCGAAGTACTTGTGTTTGGAGTATAAGTTTAAAGTGTTATTGAATGTGACCCTGATTTTTTTAAAAGCTATTATATGTCTGGACTTGTTACAGGGTACAAAACTACCTAGTTTATCACATTCTCTAACAGGTACCCAAGAAGTTATTTGAATTTAATAGGCCTTAAGGACTATGACTATTAGGACATTAATAAATGAGTGCCATGGATGCTGAATTCTACATAGATAAGTCTTCCCATGGCAGATATGGCCAGAGTTATTGGCCTTGCTTAGCCAGATTGTCTATCAGTCTCTTTCTGAATGCTGACGACATGCGGTCACTCAACCCTATTACATGAATTGCTTAGCTCTCAGTGTTCTTTACATAACAAGTCCATTGTTTGAACCAGTATTGAGAAAAGAAACCTGAAAAGTACATACATTCACCCAATGTCCTCAAGTCAATAGTGAGGTTTCCTGGAGTCCTATAGCATGTGGATTGAGCCTTGATAACACTTTGTTCTGTCTCTGTGATGTAGCTCCTGGGTTAGGTCAGGTAGTAAAGTTTTAGTGGTATTTTATGGCATTAAGGCCAGGGACCTCAAAATCCTTGCCAGTCATCCTCTTCTCCACCAAATTCCCAAGTGAAATTTACACATCAGGGATAATAGCAAGTGGAAAACAAAGTACCACTTGCTGGGCTAGTGACCACTTCTCCCCAATTTAGAGCTTCCATAACCCTGGATTAAAACCCACAGATTATATTCAGGGCCTCCATAGCATTGTGTCTGCACCAAGCCAGATCTAAATATTAGATCTTATTTTCTAGTTTATCACATAGTATGAGAACTAAAACAAAAGCCCAGTAAGCTTTAAGTATGTGGATAAAAAGATAAGAACATCACAAAAAGATGACCAGGTAACTAAAGAGACCTTAGTTCAATTTACAAACTGAACCACATGCACTAGAAAAGAAGAAAGACAGAACCTCTTAAAAGTTAAATAATAACCCTGCCCATCAGTAAGTGTGGCCAAACAAGTGTTCTGGAACCAGACCTATCAAATTATAGTTGCCTCTTTTTGTGGGGAGATGCAAGGAAGGGGAAGAGGAAAAGTATGAGCAAGGTTCCTCTTCCCCATGTACATGATGTTCCCCACTTTCTAGATTTCTTTGAGGGCAAGATGGGTAGAATCTTCATTTTACTATTTCCCATAGAAAATACTACACTGTCAGCACAAAAGTGGGCTTTAATCAGTGTTTATTGGATGAAGGAAGAGAAACACTGTTTACAATATAAAAAGCATCCATCAACAATGATTAAGTACCAGATATATGTCTGCACCCTAGGATATGCAATGGATGCTTAAAGAAATAGCACATTGTCCCTGTTATAAGGGTTACCACATACAGGGAATTAGAAAACAGAACAGTAACAACTGTGTGACACAGGCTACAAATGTACTGTGTGCTTAGCAAAAGCTAAACCTGGAAACTCCTTGTGAACAAAGGCTGTCCTTAATGGAATATCACTTCACAAGATAGGGAACTTTCATGCTTTGGACTCAGACACTTTGCCGCTTACTGAATGTGTGACCTTGGGCAAGTTGTTGTCTCCTTCAGCCTCAGTTTTTGTTTTGTTTTCTCTCTTTAATCTGTTAAATGAGCTCGATTAAAGCCTGCTTTGCAGACTTGGTATGAGGAGTAAAGAAGGAAATGGTTATAAGGCAAACAGTATGTAGCAACTAGAGCACATAAAAATGGAGGTAGCTATTTTTATGCTTTTTATTATTAACCTACCAAAGGAGAACTTTTCACCTTAGTATTGGTTCACCTACAAACACCGTTAATCTTATAACTTTTCCATGCTTCAGGTCTTTTTCCACCCATTACATGGGAATTAACCAGTCAAACCACAAAAAGTGCTAAGGATTGCAGTAATCATGAGGAAGAACCAGAGAGGAAGGAAAGAGGGCCTTTCCTTTCAGAAGCTAATCCAAAAATGAGGGCTGGGAGTGCTAATAGCAATGAGCTGGGCACTGTGGAATTTAGTACAATTCTTTGCTGAATTTGGGGGAAATGGCACCTTTTTGCCAGGGTTATTTGCCAGACATCCTGAGAGCCATCAGGCATTTGCCTGATGGAAGAAAGACACTGCAGTAACCAGCTGCTGCTGCTACCCCACTAAACCTTTACAAAAATAGTTTAAACTGTGAGGAGCTATGCAATTCTGTCGGGATAAGCTGCCAACTAGTCCTGACTTCTTTATGTTCAAATATCCTATTTCAGTCAATTGTATGGAGCCACAAGCTGAAATTCCCTTTTAGCTTCTGCCTGTTGCCAAATGTTCTCTTGCTCTGTCTAAAAATGACTTTTGTCCTTAACGTGTCAATTTCCTAAAAGCACAGTGAGTTAATGCTGTTGCAGGTGGTGACGGCATATCTTCCTAGGCATCTCAGCGGGGAATTTTATCTTGACACAGGATTAGTACATAATTCTGGCATCGCTGAGCACAAAAGTACCACGATAAATCTTTCCTCTGCTGCTTAATTATTGATGTTAGCAATAAGTTAGACATTTTAACTAACAATTCGTGGGCTCAAGTAAAAAAGACTTTTTACTTCACAACAGCATAGCACTGCTTGTGTTCTAGAAGTAACCTAATTGAATAATCTAAAAAAAGAAAAAGAAACAATTTCTTGGAATAAGATTTTTATTGGGACTTTTAATTTTTAGAACTACCTTAAGCATGTCTCTTATTACACTCAGTCTAAATAAAATTTGAGTTCAAATTCAGCGGGTTAATTGTGTTTCCTTACCATATTCATTTTTTAAGAAAAAGCACTGACAACTTTTTGATCATATAGGAACACTGCTTTCCTAAGAATACTTTTTGATATATTTAAATCCATTTGTTATGGTTAGAAGAGGAGAGACTGCATATTTTGCCCCAATAAGTTGCTCTAATCCCACGTGTAGTGGAAGAGAGTGTGCTCTGGAGTAATTAGATGGGAACTTTGGCTTTTCCCTTCCAGCTTGTGTGACCTGGAGCATTTAATTTAACCTTGCTGAGCTTCAGTTTCCGTATCTGTAAACTGGGTTTAATAATTATGTCTGCTTTACATAGTTATAATGTGATAATATTTGTAAAGCATTTAGCAAAGTGCCTGGCATAGAGGAAAGACTCAGTAAAAGGGGCAGCTAATATTTTTAATAAGACACCACATTCCTATGAGTGCTTCTAAATTCTCCTGCCATTGAAATGCAAGCCATGGTGAAATTGGCAAGTGAGATGCATTTCTTGGCTACTAGAGGTAACTTTCTTTATTCATGGTATCTACATGCCAGGAATGAGCTAGGAAATGAAAGGAAAATGGAGAAGATGCCAGCAATATCTTTGAAGAACTCAAGAACAGCCACAGAAGGTGAGTCAAAGTGCAGCAAGAATGCAGAAAGCATGCCTGGGTCTGCTGGGGGTGGTTGGGGAGACCCTTTTGCTGAAACCTAATACGGAGTAGGAATTGGATTAAGATGGTGGGTAAGAGACAGAACTAGCTTGCAGCTCCTGCTCAGATGGACAGAGCAGCATGTGGAGACTCACATCTTGAACTTTTGCTCCAGGAAGTACCACAGAACATACCAAGAAAGCTAAGAAAATTCACAGATCTTTTGAAGGAACTGGATCACTACTGCAGACTCCCTGAAATGTCCAAAAACTGTGAGTCAATGGGGAGACCCATGGTCTGGGGCAAGTTCTCAGCCCTGGTCACCAGCTGCCTGGAAATAGACTCAGTGCTGTTGCAGGGGCACTGTGGGAGTGAGTCTGGACTTTAGGACTGCGGGCTGCATGGGAGAGGGGTAAGGCCTGGGACTGCTGGCTTTCCCCCTTCCCTGGTGACCTGGATGACTCAGCAGAGGCAGCCATAATTCCCCTGGGAATATAATTCCATTGGCCTTGGAACCACACCCCCATCCACCACAGCAGCTGCAGCAAGTTCTGCCCAAGGAGAGTTGGAGCTCAGACACACCTATCCCTGCCCCCATCTGGTGGTCTTTCTCTACCCACACTAGTATCCAAAAAAAATAGCCATAATCTGTTGGCTGTTCTATGGCCCTGACCAATGTCTGAGAAACCTGAATACTTAACCAGGTATCTCTAGAGCAAGTTTGCATCCTCCCCACAGGACTGCAGCTGGTGTGCTCTTGAAAGTGCCAACTCCTGACTGGAGGCCAACAAACACAAAACCAGTGCACTAAACAAAAACACAACTAAGGAACCTCACAGAGTCCACTCCCCTAAGACCTCCACCAGAGCAGGTGCTGGTATCCAAAGCTGCAAGACCTGAAGACGGATCACATCACAGGGCTCTTTGCAGACACTCTTCAGTACCAGCCCAGTGTCCGGTAGCTCCACTGGGTGGCCAGATAGAAGAGTGAAACAATCACTACAGTTCGGCTCTCGGGAAGCCCCATTTTTAGGGGAAGGGGGAAAACAACACATCAAGAGAACACCTTGTGGGACAAAAGAATCTGAACAGCAGCCCTTGAATCCCAGATTTTCCCTCTGACATAGTCTACCCAGATGAGAAGGAACCGGAAAAACAATTCCGGTAATATGACAAAACAAGTTTCTTTAACACCCTCAAATGATCATACCAGCTCAACAGCAATGGATCCACACCAAGATGAAATATCTGAATTGCCAGAAAAAGAATTCAGAAGGTCAATTATTAACCTAATCAAGGATCCACTAGATAAAGGTGAAGTCCAACTTACAGACATCAAAAACATACAGGATATATGAAAGAAAATTCTTCAGTGAAATAGGTAGCGTAAATAATAAGCAATCACAGCTTCTGGAAATCCAGGGCACACTTAGAGAAATTCAAAATGTATTGGAAAATCTCAGCAATAGAATCAAACAAGCAGGAGAAAGAACTTCAGAGCTCAAAGACAAGGCTTTCTAATTAACTCAATCCATAAAAGACGAAGAAAAAAGAATTTTAAAAAATGAACAAAGCCTCCAAGAAGTTTGGGACTATGTTAAACATCCAAGCCTAAGAATAATTGGTGGTTTAAGAGGAAGAAGAGAAATCTAAAAGTATGGAAAACATATTTAAGGGAAAAATTAAGGAAAGCTTCCCCAGCCTTGCTAGAGATCTAGACATCCAAATACAAGATGCTCAAAGAACACCTGGGAAATTCATCACAAAGAGATCATTGCCTAGGCACATAGTCATCGGGTTATCTAAAGTCAAGATAAAGAAATGAATCTTAAGATCTGTGAAGCAAAAGCATCAGGTATAAAGGAAAACCTACCAGATTAATGGCAGATTTCTCAGCAGAAACCCTACAAGCTAGAAGAGATTGAGGTTTCATTTTTAGCCTCCTTAAACAAAACAATTATCAGCCAAGAATTTTGTATTCAGCAAAACTACACTTCATAAATGAAGGAAAGATACATTTTTTTCCAGACCAAAACAATGCTGGGAGAATTTGCCACTACCAAGCCAGCATTACAAGAACTGCTAAAAGGAGCTGTAAATCTTGAAGTGAAACCTCAAAATACACCAAAATAAGGTAAAGGCATAGAAAAAGATATTCCATGCAAATGGACACCAAAAATGAGAAGTAGCTATTCTTATATCAGACAAAACAGACTTCAAAGCAACACAACAGTTTAAAAAGACAAAGAGGGACATTATATAATAATAAAAGGACTGATCTAATAAGAAAACATCACAATCCTAAATATATATGTACCTAACACTCAAGCTCCCAAATTTATAAATCTATTATTACTAGACCTAAGAAATGAGATAGATGGCAATGTAGTTATGGGGGGGAATTTAATACTCCACTGACAGCACTAGACACATCATCAAAAGAGAAAGTCAACAAAGAAGCAATGTACTTAAAGTATACCCTACAACAAATGGATTTAGCAGATATTTACAGAACATTCTACCCAACAACTGCAGAATATACATTCTTTTCATCAGCACATGGAACATTCTCAAAGATAGACCATACAATAAGTCACAAGACTCAATAAATTTAAGAAAATAGAAATTATATCAAGTACTATCTCAGACCATGATGGAATAAAATTCAAAATCAACTATAAAGCGAACCCTCAAAACCATTCAAATACATGGAAATTAAATAACCTGCTCTTGAATGATCATTGGGTCAACAATAAAATCAAGATGGAAATTAAAACATTATTTGAACTGAATAACAATGACACAACCTATCAAAACCTCTGGGATACAGCAAAAGTGGCACTAAGAGGACAGTTCATAGCATTAAATGCCTACATTTGAAAAGTCTAAAAAAGCATAGACTGACAATCTAACTGTCAGGCCTCTGAGCCCAAGCTAAGCCATCATATCCTCAGTGACCTGCACGTATACATCCAGATGGCCTGAAGCAACAGAAGACCCACAGAAGTGAAAATAGCTTAACTGATGACATTCCACCATTGTGATTTGTTTCTACCCCACTCTAACTGATCAATGTTCTTTATAATCTCCTCCACCCTTAAGAAATTTCTTTGTAATTCTCCCACCCTTGAGAATGTACTTTGTGAGATCCACCCCCTGCCCCGAAAACATTGCTCTTAACTTCACCACCTATCCCAAAACCTATAAGAACCAATGATAATCCCACCACCCTTGCTGACTCCTTTTTAAGACTCAGCCCACCTGCACCCAGGTGAAATAAACAGCCATGTTGCTCACACAAAGCCTGTTTGGGGGTCTCTTCACATGGACACATGCAAAACACTAACATCACACCTCACAAAACTGAAGAAACAAGAACAATCCAAACCAAACCCAGCAGAAGAAAAGAAGTAACAAAAATAACAGCAGAACTAAATGAAATTGAAAGAAGCAAAAATACAAAAGATAAATGAAACCAAAAGCTGGTTCTTTGAAAAGATAAATAAAATTGATAGAACATTAGTGAGATTAACCATGAAAAGAAGACAGAAGATCCAAATAAGTTCAATTAGTAACAAAATGAGAGATATTACAACCAATACCACAGAAATACAAAAGAGTATTCAAGGCAACTGTATTTGTTCTTTTTCATGCTGCTGATAAAGACATACCCAAAACAGGACAATTTACAAAAGAAAGAGGTTTAATGGACTTACATTTCCATGTGGCTTGGGAAGCCTCACAATCATGATGGAAGACTAAAAGGAACAAGTCACATCTTACATGGAAGGCAGTAGGATAAGAGAGCTCTTGTGCTGGGAAGCTCTGTTTTAAAAAGCCATCAGATCACATGAGACTTATTCACTAACACAAGAACAGCAAGGGAAAGAACTGCCCTCATGATTCAATTACCTCCCACCAGGTCCCTCCTATAACATGAAAATTCAAGATGAGATTTGGGTGGGGATGCAGACAAACCATATTATTCCACCTCTGGCCCCTCCCAAATCTCATGTCCTCACATTTCAAAACCAACATGGCTTCCCAACAGTCCCCCAAAGTTTTAACTCATTTCAGCATTAACTCAAAAGTTCACAGTCCAAAGTTTCATCTGAGACAAGGCAAGCCTCTTCTGCCTATGAGTCTGTAAAACCAAAAGCAAGTTAGTTACTTCCTAGATACAATGAGGGTACAGGAATTGGATAAATATACCCATTCCAACTGGGAGAAACTGGCCCAAACAAAGGGGCTTTAGACTCCATGCAATTCCAAAATCCAGCAGGGCAGCCACATCTTAAAGCTTCAAAATGATCACCTTTGACTTCATGTCTCACATTTGGGTCATGTTGATGCAAAAGGTGGGTTCCCATGGTCCTGGGCAGCTCCAGCCCTGCAGCTTTTCAGAGTATACCTTCCCTCCTGGCTGCTTTCACAGGTTGGCATTGGGTGCATGTGGCTTTTACAGGTGCACAGTGCAAGCTATTGGTGGATATACAGTTCTGGGGTCTGGAGGACAGTAGCCCTCTTCTCATAGCTCTACTAGGGGGTGCCCCTGTAGGGATTCTGTGTCAGGGCTCTGACACCACATTTCCCTTCTGCACTGCCCTAGCAGAGTTTCTCCATGAGGGCCCCACCCCTGCAGCAAACTTTTGCCTGGTCATATCGGCATTTCCATACATCCTCTGAAATCTAGGCAGAGGTTCCCAAATCTCAATTCTTGACTTCTGTTCACCTGCAGGCTCAACACCACATAGAAGTTGCCAAGGCTTGGGGCTTTCACCTTCTGAAGCAAGAGGCTAAGCTGCACCTTGATCGCTTTTAGTCACAACTTGAGTAGCTGGGATTCAGGGCACCAAGTCCCTAGACTTCACACAGCAGAGGGACCCTGGGCCTGGGCCATGAAACCATTTTTTCCTGCTAAACCTCTGGGTCTGTCATTAGAGGGGATACTGCAAAGGTCTCTGACATGCCCTGGAGACATTTTCCCCATTGTCTTGGTGATTAACATTCAGCTCCTTGTTACTTATGCAAATTTCTGCAGCTGACTTGAATTTCTCCCAGAAAATGGGATTTTCATTTCTATCACACTTTTAGGCTGCAATTTTTCCAAACTTTTATGCTGTTTCCCTTTTAAAACTGAATCCCTTTAACAGCACCCAAGTCACCCCTTGAATGCTTTCCTGCTTAGAAATTTCTTCCACCAGATACCCTAAGTCGTCTCTCTCAAGTTCAAAGTTCCAGATCTCTAGGGCAGCAGCAAAATGCTGCTAGTCTCTTCACTAAAACATAACAAGAGTCACCTTTGCTCCAGTTCCCAAGTTCTCCATCTTTATCTGAGACCAACTCAGCCTGGATTTCACTGTCTGTATCTTTATCAGCATTTTGGTCAAAGTCATTCAACAAGTCTCTAGGGAGTTCCAAACTTTCCCACAGTTTTCTGTCTTTTTCTGAGCTCTCCAAACTGTTCCGATCTCTGCCTGTTACCCACTTCCAAAGTCATTTCTACATTTTCAGGTATCTTTTCAGCAGCACCCCACTCTACTGATAACAATTTACTGTATTCGTTCATTTTAGCACTGCTGATAAAGACATACCCAAGGCTGGGTGAGGTGGCTCATGCCTGTAATCCCAGCACTTTGGTAGGCCAAGGCAGGTGGATCACCTGAGGTCAGGAGTTGGAGACCAGCCTGGCCAACATGACAAAACCCCATCTCTATTAAAAATACAAAAATTAGCCAGACATGGTGGCACACACCTGTAGCCCTGGCCACTAGGGAGGCTGAGGCTGGAGAATCACTTGAATCCGGGAGGCCAAGGTTGCAGTGAGCCAAATTCATGCCACTGCACTCCAGCCTGGGCAACAGAGTGAGACTCCATCTCAAAAAAGACACACCAAGACTGGGCAATTTACGAAAGAAAAAAGGTTTAATGGACTTATGGTTTCATGTGGCTGGAGAAGCCTCACAATCATGGTAGAAGGCAAGGAGGAGCAAGTCACATCTTACGTGGATGGCAACAGGAAACGAGAGTGCTTGTGCAGGGAGACTCTGCCTCATAAAGCCTTCAGATCTCATGAGATTTATTCACTATCACTCGAACAGCACGGGAAAGACCTGCCCCCATGATTCAATTGCCTCCCACCAGGTCCCTCTCACAACATGTGGGAATTCAAGAGATATTTGAGTGGGAACACAGCCAAACCATATCAGCTACTATGAAAATCTTTACACACATACACAAGAAAACCTAGAGGAGATGGATAAATTCCTAGAAATATACAACCCTCCTAAATTAAACTAGGAAAATAAAGAATCTGAACAGATCAATAACAAGCAGGAAGATTGAAATGGTAATTTAAAATTTGCCAACAGAAAAAAAAAAAAAAATGCCAGGAACAGATGGTTTCACAGCTGTATTCTATTAAGAATGTAAAGAATTGGTACCAATCCTATTGAAACTATTCTAAAAGACAGAGAAAGAGGGAATCCTGCCTAAATCATCCTATGAGACCAGTCACACCCTAATAATACCAAAACCAGGAAAGGACATAACAAAAAAAAGAAAACTGTGGACCAATATCCCTGATGAACATAGATGGAAAAATCCTGTACAAAATACTAGCAAACCAAATCCAATAGCATATCAAAAAGATAATCCACCATGATCAAGTGGGTTACATACCAGGATGCAGAGATGGTTTAACATACATAAGTCAATAAACACGATACATCACATTAACAGAATTAAAAACAAAAATTAAATTATCATCTCAATAGATGCAGAAAAAAGCATTTTATAAAATCCAGCATCCCTTTATGATTAAAACTCTCAGCAAAAACAAATTTGAAGGGACATACCTTAAGGTAATGAAAGCCATCTACAACAAACCCACAGCCAGTATTATACTGAACAGGGAAAAGTTGAAAGCACTTCCCCTGAGAATTGGAACAAGACAAGGATGGCCACTTTCACCAGTTCTATTCAACATGGTACTGAAAGTCCTAGCCAGAGCAGTCAGACAAGAGAAAGAAATAAAGCGCATTCAAATTGGTAAAGAGGAAGTCAAACTGTCACTGTTTGCTGATGACATGATCATATATCTAGAAAACCCTAAAGTCTCATCCAGAAAGTCCCTAGTACTGTTAAATGAATTCAGCAAAGTTTCTGGATACAAAATTAATGTACTCAAATCAGTCACTCTGCTATACACCAACAGCAACCAAGCTGAGAATAGAGTCAAGAACTCAACCCCTTTTACAATAGCTGCAATAACAACAACAACAATAACAACATACTTAGGACTATACCTAACAAAGGAGGTGGAAAACCTCTAAAAGGAACACTACAATACACTGCTGAAAGAAATCACAGATGACACAAACAAATGGAAAGGCATCCCGTGCTCATGGATGGGTAGAATGAATATTGTGAAAATGATCATAATGCCAAAACAATCTACAAATTCAATGCAATTTCTATCAAAGTACTGCCATAATTCTTCACAGAACTAGAAAAAACAATCCTAAAATTCATATGGAACCAAAAAATTAAAAAGAGCTCACATACCCAAAGCTAGGCTAAGTAAAAAGAACAAATCTGGAGGCATCACATTACCTGACTTCGCACTATACTATAAGGCCATAGTCACTAAAACAGCTTGGTACTGGTATAAAAATAGGCACATAGACCTATGAAACAGAATACTGAACTCAGATATAAAGCCAAATATTTACAGTCAACTAATCTTTGACAAAGCAAACAAAAAACATAAAGTGGGGATAGGACACCCTATTCAACAGATAGTGCTGGGATAATTGTCTGGCCACATGTAGAAGAATGAAACTGGATCCTCATCTCTCACCTTATACAAAAATCTCCCAAGATGGATCAAAGACTTAAATCTAAGACCTGAACCATAAAGATTCTAGAAAATAACATCAGAAAAACCCTTCTAGACATTGGCTTAGGCAAAGACTTCATGACCAAGAACCCAAAAGCAAATGCAAGAGAAAGATAAATAGATGAGACCTAATTAAACTAAAAAGTTTCTGCACAGCAAAAGAAATAATCAGCAGAGTTAACAGACACCCCACAGAGTGGGAGAAAATCTTCACAATCTATATATCTGGCAAAAGACTAATATCCAGAATCTACAATGAACTCAAGAAAAAAACAATTCCATCAAAAAGTGGGCTAAGGACAAAACAGACAATTCTCAAAAGAAGATATATAAATGGGCAACAAGCATGTAGAAAAATGTTCAACATCACTAATGATTAGGGAAATGCAAATCAAAACCACAGTGAGATACCACCTTACTCCTTCAAGAATGGCCATAATAAAAAAAAAAAAAATAGATGTTGGCAAGGATGAGGTGAAAAGGAACACTTTTACACTGTTGGTGGGGATGTAAACTAGTACAACCACTATGGAAAACAGTGTGGAGATTCCTTAAAGAGCTAAAAGTAAATCTACCATTTGATCCAGCAATCCCACTACTGGGTATCTACCCAGAGGAAAATAAGTCATTACATGAAAAAGATACTTGCACATGCGTATGTATAGCAGCACAATTTGCAATGCAAAAATACAGAACCAGCCCAAAAGCCCATCAATCAAATGTGTATATATGTATACAGCAACCTGAATGGAAGTAGCGACCATTATTCTAAGTGAAGCAACTCAGGAATGGAAAACCAAACATCCTACATTCTCACTCGTATGTAGGAGATAAGCTGTGAGGACACAAAGGCACAAGAGTGATACATTGGACTTTGGGGACTTGGGGAAAGGGTAGGGGATGGCAAGGGATAGACTACACATTGGGTACAGTGTATACTGCTTGGGTGATGAGGGCACCAAAATCTCAGAAACCATCACCAAAGAACTTATTCATGTAACCAAACTTTATCTGTTTTCCAAAAACTTATTGGAATTTTTTTTTAAAAAAAAGGAGTAGAAAATTTACTCTGATGGGTAAAAGAGGAGATCATTGCAGGTAGAGAGAAAAGAATGCACAGAAGTAAGGAAATGAGGGAAAGTAAGCAAACTCACAGGAGGCAGAAATAGTGGGGAATGGATGAGGCAGCAAATTTCCTGTTCCTAATACTTCAGGGGGCTGTGCAAGAACACAGAGGCCTTTTCATACCATGCACACAGGGAGTCCTTAGGTTCAGGATACCTGAATTGGGGAGTGGTGGTGCAGGTTCAAGTTGTACACATCCCTCTGGTCCCAAGACGTGGCCAGGGGAGGACTAAAGGTGGATGGGGAAGGGAGGAACTAAAGCACCAAGCAGGACCCAGAGCAGAGGCCATTGGAGAATTCTGAACAGCAGCTTAATCTGATCAATTTTAAATGTTAGACATGTCACTCTGATAGTAGAAAAGAGGACTAATTGAAGGAGGAAGTACTTTGGGGGAAGGAGTGCAGTAAGGCTTTCATAAGTGGAGGAGGGAACAGTTCTGAACAGTGGGGATGGAAATGGAAGAATGGAGACAGGAAATCATAAGGATATAGAATCAAGAGGATCTTGTGATTTAAAAAAATTCCTACGTATGTGGGTGATGGTACAAAAAAAAAATAGAGAAATCTAGGTTGGCTCCCTGGTTTTAGGCTTCATAAAGAAGCGTTGCTGACTGAGACTTCGATTAGTGGAAAGAGGTAGAGAGATTGGATTCAGCTCTGAACTTGTACTGCCTGGTGGAAACCCAACTGGAGTTGCTTGGAAGGAAGCCAGGCAAATGAACCAAGGGCTTGGGGTAGCAGTCTGGAGTGGACATACTGGTTTTGGGGGCATTAGCACTTTGGTGGTGGGTTAAAACTATGGATGTGGATGAATTTGACTTGGAAGAAGGAGAGTGAGACAGGAAGGCCGAAGGTGGAACCCTGAACAATACCTGATGGAGGATGGCCAGAAAGATAAGGGAAAGAGATAGATGGGTTGGAGACGTAGGAAGAGAACCAAGAGATTACCTTAGAATATAGTTGAGGAAGGAAAGAATGGTTAGAAATGCAAATGCTGCTGAAAGTTCCAGCAATATGAAGAATCAAATGGTTATTGTATCAGCTTAAATGTCACTTCCATGACCATTATATACTGGTGAACTGGAATGAGAAAACAGAGAAAGAATGAGAAGACTGCAATCTGTAGAAACTTGACTGTGAAGGCTAAAAGAGAAGGAGCAAAAGGTACAGTGTGAAGATAAGGTAAAAGAGGAGGTTTTTATTTTGCTAGTTTTTGGGACTGTAGAGATGAATCTGCTTATATTATGAAAGAGTGGGTCTCCTGGAGCAGAAGTCAAAGGCACATGAGAAGAAGGATAGGATCCAGAGTCTGGTAGCTGGATAGCAGAAAAGAGGGGATGGGCTGGTTCTGACCCTGCTGTGAGCTGCAGTGGAGAAGAGGAGACAGTCTAGATCCACAGGAAAGAGGGGATGGGCTGGTTCTGGCCCTGCCATGAGCTGTGGTGGAGGAGAGGAGATGGTATAGATCCAGGGAAGGGTGGGTGTGGGAGAAAGAAGTTGGAAAATTTCACATCTAATGGTCTCCAACTTCCCCATAAAACAAGAAGTAGGCGTGGTGGCTTGAAGAGAAAAATGATTTGTAGCCTCTAGAGGAATAAAAGAAGGAGCTAGCTAGATGGTAAACTTCTTGAGCACAGGGAATTTTTTCTACCTTTTCACTCCTGAATCCTCAGCATCTGGAATAGTGCTTAGCAAATGGGTTCACGTGAATGAATAAACGAATGTTGTTTGGGTTATCAGTTGCTGCAGAACAATTCCCCCCTACCTGGGGTGGTAGTGGAAGGGGAAGGGGGAACTTAGTGGCTTAAAAGAACAATGACCTATCATTTTTCACATTTCTGTGTATCCACCAGACAGTTCTCTGATGTCACACAGTGACAGCTTGGGTGCTGGAAGGTGCTGACCGAAATAGCCTCACTTGCCAGGCTGGCTTGGGATGCAGCCACTGGCTGGGAGCTCAGCTGAGGCTATTGGCTGGGGCCCTTGGTTCCCTTCTTGTGGGCCTCTTCATGTGGCTGCTTTGCCTCCTCAGAATGGAGGCTGGCTTCCAAAGATGAGTGTCCAACATGGCCAAGACCTCCTAACAGCCATCTTGAGGATGGCAGAACAGAGACCTGGAAGGATGCAGCCTCCCAACACAGGACAGCCTACCTCTTAACTTCTCATACATGCAACAGAAATAACCTGCTGTATTGTTGAAGCCACTCCTTTTTCTTGTCAACTGAAGAATGATTAGGTTACAAATTTGGAAAGGAGAGCTTTATTTCTCATAAAGCATTGCAGCCTGCAGGCAGCCATTCTGATAAGCTGGCAAATGTGTAACTTCCAGTCGGAAGCCAGAAATAGGCACTTTGAGAGTGGGAAGAATAAGACAGAGATACATGCTGAGCAGGGTAGCCAAATATATATATTTGATAATTATAGGAGGAGCTATGAATATTCACAAACGGGAGGCATGGGCATGTGTAGAGGACTAACATGAATACATGTGTCCCATGTTCACTTTGGAGACCTAACATTTAAATGTGTTACAATTAGGTCTTATACATCCAAGGGTGAAACAGAGCACACAAAGGCCCTCTGCACAGCATCCATAGACGGCCAGAACCACTTTGTGGTTGGCGGTCTCATATCAGGAAAGAATGCTGATCATTTGTTGTCTCAAAACCACGAAAGGGAGGTTGGTTGAATTTAGCAGTGGAACAAGTCTTTCCAAAGGGCTGGCTTTTGTTTAACGCTCAGGAAAGAAAGCCTAATAGTGGTTAGTGAGGGAGGGGGTATAACAAGGCATGTGCAACCTTCTGTACCATCATGGCCAGTTTTTAATATTTTTCTGGACTCCCCTTGGCCAAGTGGGGAGGGATCCATTCAGTTGGTGTGGCATTTAGGATTTTATTTTTATTTATCAATTTCATTTTGTTTTTCCATTAAATGTAGCCAAACCTAATTTGAATTAATATACTTAACGAAAAAGAAGAGAGCAGAACTCAGGGTTTTACTATAGCCAAGAAAAACAATGTGGCTCAGCCAATACTTCTTATTTCTACCAAACAAGGGTTCATTTTTATTGTGAACATTTTGTAACACCTATTTTACTCTCCTTAAATGAAAATCACAGATGATATTGCCTACCGGTATAAATAATTGTAAATAATTGAATACACACAAACACATTGCCTTAACGATAGGAAAGAGGATAAATAAAAGGAAGGTCAGCATAAAATGACATATAAGTTAGCATGTAAATACTGGAGCATGAGCATCCCAGGAGATTTGAAGAAGCTGTCAGGCACTAGCACTTTCCTATAGTGAATAGACTTGTGTTTAAGAGAAGAAACTACATATAAGAATGTCAGGTAGGACACTCACAAAGCATGTGGGGTGGGAAACTGGACTGTCTCACACATTACAGGGCATATGGCATTTCTGTCCATTAAGCAGCAGTAGAACCTCCCAATCATTGTCACAACAAAAATTGCCCCACAAATTTCCAGACTGAAGCTAGTAGCCAGTCCCATCTGAAGCCTCTCGTGTAAGTGGGCGAGAAACACCTGGACTCTCTCCTTGGAACAGAGCCTTGAGGGTTGGCGCCTTCCTTCCTGAGGCCAAGGCCCGGCCCACCTGTCTTAACAGCTCTTAGTTTTCTCTCTTTCTGTTCTAATCTCCACTTAGGAATGCCAGATTTAGCAACAAAATTCGAGGATTCCTGGTTAAATCTGAATTTCAGATAAACTATGAATAATTGTTTTAGTTTAAGTATGTCCCAAATCTTGCATGAGACCTATACTTAAAAAAAAAAAAAAAAGGGTTTACCTGAAATTTGAATTTAGCTGGAGCACCCTATATTTTACTTGACAACCTTACTCCCAGTACACACTGTTCCCCTCAGGACTTCAAGCAAATCTATCTTAAGGGGCCTCAATTCAGCTGGGAGACTTTAAGACCTATGGGCATAATGCAGCATTTCCCAAAATGGGTTCCATGGAGGACTTCCATGAAGTGCTCAGTAGGAAAAAAGAGGCTGCCTACCTTAACTCCTCTTAGAGATTCAAAATACTATACATATCTGCCAGTAAAGCTTAAGCGGGTCCTACCCTTACATTTAATACTTAACCCGGTATTTCCCAAACTCATTTCATCTAGCACCTGCTAACTGTCCCAAACACTGGTGGTCCAGGGAACATACTGTAGGAGTCAGGTTTGCAGAAACTATTTCTAGAGCCTGAAACGAATCCCACGTGGCCATACTCCTGCTGTGGTTACTGTGACTTTCTGGGCCTCAGTTTCTCACCGGCAGAAGGATGGAGTCGAATGCAATTAGCCTGAAGGTTCCTAGAGTGTATGAAATCTCGAGATTCCACTTTCATACACTGCCTTTCCTCAGAGCTTTGCTCTGTCCCATTGTTGCCAAGAGCCACCTCAAGCCACACTCAAAAGTTGGAGCAAACCTAAGGTTCAAAGCTCACACAGTGCATGAACTGTCTCCAGGAGCCTGAATTCTCCATCCTATTTTTAGCTCTGATCCACCTCAGGCTCATCAGATGCCATAGTGATGATCACTGTAATTTCATGGGAAAGATACAGGAAACCCAATAATAACAGCAATAATTCAGCAGCCTAGCAGATGCCAGATCTCATTTGTGCTTCTCCCATAGCATGACTGATGATACATACTATCAGGGCAAAAGAATGTTCATCTGTGGCAAAAGACCTTTGGCACATTTCCTGTAACCTCCAATTTGCAGCAAGTTGTGTTCCGGTTGGTAAGTTAGCTTGTGTCTTCTCATAACACATTTCCTGCAGAAATGTTCGACATAGTCTAGACTTCCTGGAAGGCCCCTTCCTCAAGGCCCGTTTAATCCATGATGAAACTATAGTTCCAGGACTACTCCTCAAAGGCTCAACATGGGAAGGCATCCATTTTGTCCCCTTCTCTCCCATTTTTTCTCCATTGCTTTACAGCCGCTCTTATCCTCTAGGCCTCCTACCCATCAGTTGCTTTACTAGTCCACCAAATATAATAATTTCTGCAGTAAGAGGGAGAAGACTGCACAAATGATCATTCTTCAGCATTTAAGGGACCCCCCACCTCTACACCCAGAATGGTGTTGGTCAGTAATTCATACATAAGGAACATGCAAGTGTGAAGTTCTGGAGTCAAAACCTACATTGCCTGAATGCAAGCAAGCAAACCTCTGCTTTAAATGCATAACGTGGGGGGGTCAATGTGTTTTCATCTATGATGGCAACGGAGGCACCAGCTTGAACATAAATGGGGCCCTCTGCGAAGATGCATGTGTCTGGGTGTGTCTCTGTTGAGGGGCAGGACCTCCCAGACAACTGGCGGATCAGAGGCCCTGGGGCAGCATAGTGCTTGTCCAGAACAGTGGTTCTCAAAACGTGGTCCCTAGAGCAGTAGTACCAGAATCATCTGGGAATTATTTTGAAATGTAAAATCTTAAACCCCACTCCAGAGTTACTAAATCAAAAAGCCTGGATAACACCCAGAAATCAGTGTTTTAATGAAACCTTCAGGTGACACTAATGCATGCTGAAGTTTGAGAACCACTGGTGTAGAATGTGGATCCTCCCACCTGAATCTTTTTATCTGCACTGCATAGAAAGAAGGAGCTATAGGCAGAAGGTGGAGGATATGTTCTCACAGGGTTTTGCATGACCTGGCAGCATGATCGTGGCTACCCAGGAGGCAAAGGTGATGGAGCGGGAGACAGTGTTGCTTCAGCCTGGTGAGAACTCCAGAAAGTACAGCCGTTCCTTGGTACCCTGCAGGTTGCTGATGTGGCCACTAGAAGAAGGTGACCCCTCCATTCCTTGGCATGAACATTTAGACTCTCAAGAATACCACTGAAGCCATGCAGAGGTACGGTGAGGCACAGCCACCCTCAGATGGCATCTTGATCCCCAGCTATGAAACCCTGAACAGGAGAGCATAAAAGAGCTGTTCCTGAGGGCACGTGAGATCCCACTAGTGAGTATCCAACACTGGGTGAGACTTTGATGGAGCTGGAGCTTCTGGGCCATGCATTGGTGGTAAGGGGTGGGGATTGTGATATTTCGGCTATTCGCATTAATATAATCCTGTTAGATTGGGGAAGCTTGAGTTACAGGTGAAATAGAAATTCATCCTTAGTGTAGGGTTTAGCACACCAAAAACTTCACTTCTCTCTGCTGACTCTGGTTTATACACCAAGCACATAAAAATTGGATTTAAAAGCAAAGAGAGATAGCCCATCTTCCTCCTCAGCTCGCTTGCTCTCTCTCTCTCTCTCTCTCTCTCTGTCTTACACACACACACACACCATGTATGCACACTCACACGCACGGGTCTGCATGGCACATTGCAGTAAGTAATTCCTAAGTGCTTCCTGGCTGACAATGAAAGCCTACTTGCCCAAACAGCAATCAGATCCACAGCCTACCCTGATAATTACCCCATCAACTTTAGCCCCAGTAAAATAAATGAGCCATTCAAAGATTTCTGGAAACTTCAGTCCCAGCAAGCCCTCTTCAGATACAGTGGTTTGGCAGTTTGGGGTCTCCTTGTGCTCTCACAGAAAGGATATCAAATTTCTGACCACTTTCCCTGTGGTTGAACTGTTTCTCCTCCTTTGAAGATCATAATTTCTGAAACACTGGCATCTCCCATTTCTTTCCTACTTGTTTATCCTCTTGTAACTTGAAGGCTCTGAAAGCCAAGTCATAGAAATTGTTAATTGCACTCTTGGATTTTGTTAAACAAAAGAATCAGTGATGGCTCTCGCTGGGGCTGCCAGAAAATACTGCTTATTTGGCTGGGCATGGCTGGTGCCCACACTAAATGTCAGCTCCTCTATGGAGCTATATCCTCCTCATGATGTCAGCTTAACCCTCATTACTTTTTAAGCTACTGAGTATCTGGACATTTCATTCTTCTGAAAGTTATTCTAGAAAATTAACTTTTGTGGGGGAAATCATGTGCTATATTAATTCACCCCAGACACTATCAGTTTCAAAGTGAAAGCTCCAGGCATTAGTCAATACTGGCTCTTTGTAAGTGTTTCACATCTCCCAGGGCATCAAGAGATCAGACTCAGAGAGATAAGTTTGTAAAATTCTTGTCAGTGTTTCAGTGCCCACTGTTTCTTGTCTCCTGTGGCCTTGTGCCACTGGTTCCTGTAATACATCCTTGTCTTGCCTGCTATCTTTCTTCACTGAATTTCCTATACCAGGTATCAGGTAAGTCAAAGAACACAAATATTTTCTAATGCTAGCACCTGCTTAGAGCCCTGTTCACAAGACCTGTTAGAGAACCCAAAGCAAAAAAAATCTCCTTCCCATCATCTGCCTTTCAGTCATTTGATGAGGAGTCCTTAATGCTGGAAAAGTAACTCAATGAAATGGAGCCAGAGGGAGAGAGCAAGTGAGCCATGTTCACTATAGAGTTCACAAACTTCAGGCATGAACCTGAAGACCCCAGAGTTGTAGTAAGCAGCAAAGACCCCCTGAAGATGCAACCTACACCATCTCTCAACTATGGGACTGGTAGGACATGTGTGCATTCTAGGTCCATTTACGTCAGGTCAGACTGCTTTAGTCCTGCCATAGCAATAAAGCCCTAAACTAGGATCAGGTGTATCCTGTCAAGACCAAAATACAAACTTAGTAACAATGGCTCCTTTGGTGTTCTGGAAAGGAAAGGCTGTTGGCACAGCTCACCCATCTCCTTTTGTGAGGGAAATTGCTCCATCTTCCCTGTTTCCCCTTCTTTCCTCCCCTTGTACTGCATGATACACAAACCAAGTGATACCTTCCATTTCACCTTGAATGAGCTCTCTTATCCCCACATATTGATATCACTGACATTTGATTCTGCAATAGGTGATAAACAGCTCTACCTTTTATAGAGGATCTAAAAAGAAAAGACAGTAAGAATAAGTAGACTCATTGTTGACAAGGTCTGCAGGCGCCTTCCGGCAAGGTGGCCTGTTCACCAGGATACTTTGCTTCCCTTACAAATGGCCTTGCCAATCTGGCATGGCACAGTGACAGAGGTGGGGGAGGTGGGGTTTTGATGTTTGAGACACTGTAATTTAAACTTGGCTAACGTGGTGTTCCTGAATTGAAAGTTTTCTGGCCTGGTATCAATAGCAGTAAAGTTAAGTAATGACCTGGGTTCTCTTTCCAGGTTTCTCTTTATAATCAATATTAATTATATTTTGTTTATTCATGATCTCGTGTAACCAGATGGTAAGATATACAACATCCTTTGCTTTCAGCCCAATAATGGAAATAGTTCTCAAATAATGAAGATTTACAATTATGACTTTCCTGGCCCCATTTTGTAAAAACTAGTCTAGATCATTTCCTGTGACAGAAAGCTTAACCTCATAAGTAAAGAAGTGAGCCCTGAGCCCCAAATATGCCATGATTTCTACCCTTAAACTGTTTGGCTGGAAGGCCTTGTAGAGTCATAGGAAGGACCTGGAATTCAAAATTAGACAGATCTGCTGGATTCGAATCCCAGCTCTACAACTCACTGACTTTGTGAGTTTGGGTGTATTGTTTGACCTCTTTAAAAGTCAGTTTCCCCATCCATAAAATTGGGGAAATAAGACCCATCTTGTGGGAATTTAATTATCTAGTTTATGTTAAATTCCAGACATTCTCTCATCAACTGTTGCACTTTCTGTACCTCAATTCTATTCTTTTCTCTGTTCTATATTTTAATTTGTTTTGTCAATAAACATTGAACAGGTAGGATGCCATATGCTTAGAAACATTTTCCATATAACCCCTTAGGTTAAAAGAGAAGAGGCTTGAAGATACCCAACCCTTCCTAAATTTAATAGGTTCCTAAACATAATAATTCTGTTCCCTTCCATTTGCTGTCAGCTGACTCTTGAATATATATGCCCAAACCAGACCTCTCCTCTACATGCCAGACTCAGTATATCCAATGATCTCTTTAACATCTCAATTGGATGTATAATTGGCACCTCACACTTAAATATTCAAAAAGAAATTTCTGCTCTTCCTTTTTAGACCTGCTCCTCTCACAGTCTTCCCCATCTCAACTAATAGCATCTTCACCCCTCCACTGCTTAGGCCTAAAACATTAGATTTCTTCTGAATGCCTCTCTTTCTCTCATACCCCACGTGTATTCTACCAACAAGTCCTGTTGGCTCAACCTTCAGCAGAATCTAAAGCCATCTCACACTTTCACTGCCATCCTAATTTAAGCCACCATTATTCTGTCACTGAATTATTCTGTCCTAACAGATCTTGCTGCTTCCATACTCTGTTCCCAATCTCTTCCTAACACCACAGTCAAAGAAATCCTTTTAAAGCCTAAATCATATCATAGCTTTCCAAATGGCTTTCCATCTCACTCAAGTGAAAGCCAAAGTCATTACATATAGCTCTCAATGTCCTATTTGATCTGCACCCCCTGACATGCCCCCAGTGTGGCTCATTCTGCTCTAGCTGATGCTTGATTTCTAGCCAGTTTCTCCAAACTCACCAGATACATTCCCACCTCAGGGTTCTTATACATACTGTTCCATCGACCTGAAACATCTTCATCAGATATGTGCATGCCTCACTTTCTCACTTCATTTCAGATCTTTACCCAAATACTCTATTTCCAATTAGACCTTCCCTGCCCACTCTATTTAAAATTGTAACCTGTTCACCATCCCTGGAGTCCATTTCATATCCCTTCCTTGCTTTATTTTTTTCCCATGGCCCTCACCACTATATGAAGATTATGTGTTCAACTTGTTTGTTTTATTATTCGTCTCCTCTCATTGGAATGTTAGCTCCATGAGGACAAGGGCATTTTTTTCCCTATGTCACCATCACATATTAGGTGTCCAGAAAACATTTTTAACGAACTGAACTGGTGAATGAAATCCTCAGGGTTTCTTCCTGGTTCACTCCATACAATTTTGCTTGATCCTTTATACTTCCCCCCAGACTTTTGCTTCTGGCCAAATAAGAATAACAGAGGACTTATTTATCCTTATATCTTATAATCATGGTCAGCAAAGGTATCAAGTTATAATCCCTGAACTTGTAAATGAGAATTTATTTGGGCAAGGGGTGTTTGTAGATGTAATTAAGTTGAGGATTTTGAGATGAAGAGATTACCCTGGATTATCTGGGTGGACCCTTCATGGCATTATAAGTGTCCTTCCAGAATAGAGGCAAAGGGAGATAACACAAACACTCAGAGGAAAAGATGATGTGAAAACAGAGGCAGAGATTGAAGTGCTGTGGCCTCAAGTCCAAGAATGCCAAAAAAGCCACCAGAAGCTGGAAGAGGGAAGTACTGGATTATCTGCCACTTCCTTTGGAGGAAATGTGGCTCTGCTAACATCTTGATATTAGATTTTTGGCCTCAATAACTGTGAAAAAAACATAGTTCTGTTGTTTTAAGCCATTCAGTTTGTGGTAATCTGTTATAGCAGCACTAGAAAACTTAGACTTTTTTTTTTTTTTTTAAAGGATATGGAGTCTTACTCTGTCGCCCAGGCTGGAGTGCAGTGGCATGATCTCGACTCACTGCAAGCTCTGCTTCCCAGGTTCACACCATTCTCCTGTCTCAGCCTCCTGAGTAGCTGGGACTACAAGCACCTGCCACCACACCTGGCTAATTTTTGTATTTTTAGTAGAGATGGGGTTTCACCATGTTAGCCAGGATGGTCTTGATCTCCTGACCTCATGATCCACCTGCCGCAGCCTCCCAAAGTGCTGGGATTACAGGCGTGAGCCACCGCACCTGGCCGACTTAGACTCTTTTTAAGTAACTTAACAAGGCCCTAGAACAAAGTTCAAAAACATATAAAGAAACATGAAATATCCAGAACTCATAAAAAGGTAAAATCCACACTGTTTGACATCCAATCAAAAATTACAAGGCATGCAAAAAATCAGAATTAAGACGCATAATGAGGAGAAAAATCAGTGACTTGAAACTGGCCCAGAAATTATATAGATGATAGAATTAGCACATAAGGACATTAATTAAAATAGTTAATACTATATTTTATGTGTTCACAAAGTAAGGGAAAGCACGAGCACATGTAGGAGAGATATGAAAGATATTTAACTTTGGAAATGATGAAAACAATATCTAATATGAAACATGTACCATATAAAAGCAGACTAGACACTGTAGAGTAAAAGATCAATAAACTTGAAAACAACAATAGAAACTATCTAAAACAAAACAATGTAAGAAAAAAGACCAAACAAAATGAACAATAACAACCTCAAGAAACTTAATATACATGCAACTGGAGATGGCTCAAAAGGGTGCAAGGTTGGGGGGCAAGGGTGACAGAAAAAAATATTTGAGAAAAGAAACAAATTTAACAAAAAGCATAAACCCATAGATCCAAGACACTCAACAAACTGAAAACACAAAGAACATAAATAAAACTGCACTGAGGCACATTAGAATCAAATTGATTAATACTATTGGGAAAGAGAAAACCTTGGAAGCTGCCAAAGAAAAAAGACACATTATGTACAGATAGCCAGACAGAGGGATGACAGCAGATTTCTCTTTAAAAATAATGGAAGCTCAAAGGCACTGAAATATTTTCTTTAAAGACTGAAAGGAAAAAATAAATCCTTTCAAGTAGAATACTATATCCAGTGACTAGATCTTCCAGAAACAGAGGGAAAATAAAGACTTTTTAAATTTATAAATCCTAAAAGAATTCATTAGCAGCAGATCTGCTCTACAGTAAATATTAGAGAGAGTCTTGCAGGCAAAAGGAAAATAATGCCATATAGAAATGTGGATCTATGTAACAGAATAAAGAGTACTAGATAATAAACTCATGGGTAAAATATAAAATACTTTTTCCTTATTTTAAAAATCTCTTGGCTGGGCGCAGGGGCTGACACCTGTAATCCCAGCACTTTGGGAGGCCGAAGTGGGCAGATCACAAGATCAGGAGATGGAGACCATCCTGGCCAATATGGTGAAACCCTGTCTCTACTAAAAATACAAAAATTAGCTGGGTGTGGTGGCACACGCCTATAATCCCAGCTACTCAGGAGACTGAGGCAGGATAATTGCTTGAACCAGGGAATGGGAGGTCACAGTGAGCCAAGATCGTGTCACAGCACTCCAGCCTGGCAACAGAGAGAGACTCTGTCTCAAAAAACAAACAAGTAAGCAAACAAAAAACACACAAAAAACACCTCTCTGAAAAGTTGGTTGACTGTTTAACAGCATTCAAAAAAATCCGTGCACTAAACACAACTACGACCCTCACTGAGTCCACTTTACTGTGGACTGTAAAGCTGTCTCCACCAGAGCAAGTGCTGGTATCCATGACTGCAAGACTTGAAGATGGATTACATCCCAGGACTCTTTGCAGACACTCCCCAGTACCATCCTGGAGCACAGTAGCTCTGATGGATGGCTAGACCCAGAAGAGCAATAACAATCACTGTAGTCTGGCTCTCAGGAAGCCCCATCCCTAGAGAAAGGGGAAGAGCAACACACCAACGGAGCACCCTGTGTGACAAAAGACTCTAAACAGCAGCCCTTGAGCCCCAATCTTTCCACTGACATAGTCTATCCAAATGAAAAGGAACCAGAAAAACAATTCTGGTAATATGACAAAACAAGGTCATTTAACACCCCCCAAAGATCACACTAAGAAATCTCTGAATTGCCAGAAAAAGAATTCAGAGGTCAATTATTAAGTTACTCAAAGAGGCAACAGAGAGAGGTAGAAACCAACTTAAAGAAACTTTGTAAGAAGTACAGGATATGGACAAAAAATTCTCTAGAAAAATAGCATAAATAAAAAACAATCATAACTTCTGGAAATGAAAGACACACTTAGAGAAATGCAAAATACACTGGAAAGTTTCAACAACAGAATCAAACAAGTAGAAGAAAGAACTTCAGAACTCAAAGACAAGGCTTTCAAATTAACCGGACAAAGACAAGAAAAAAGATTTTTTGAAAAAATGAACAAAACCTCCACGAAGTATGGGATTATGTTAAACAACCAAACCTGAGAATAACTTGTGTTCCCAAGGAAGAGGAGAAATCAAAAAGTTTAGAAAACATATTTAAGGGAATAATCGAGAAAAACTTCCCTGGGTTTGCTAAAGAGCTAGACATCCAAACACAAGAAGCTCAAAGAACACCTGGGAAATGCATCGCAAAAAGATTATCACCTAGGTACATAGTCATCAGGTTATCTAAAGTCAAGATGAAGGAAAGAATCCTAAGAACTGTGAGGCAAAAGCATCAGGTAACCTATAAAGGAAAACCTATCAGATTAACAGTAGATTTCTCAGCAGAAACCCCACAAGCTAGAAGGGATTGGGGTTTTATTTTTAGCCTTCTTAAACAAAACAATTATCAGTCAAGAATTTTGTATCCAGTGAAACTAAGCTTTATAAATGAAAAAAAGAAAGTCTTTTTCAGACAAAAAAAAAATGCTGAGAGAATTTGCCACTACCAAGCCAGCACTAAAGAAACTGCTAAAAGGAGTTATAAAACTTGAAACAAAACCTTGAAATACACCAAAATAGAACCCCCTGAAAGCATAAATCTAACAGGGCCTATAAAACAATAACACAATGAAAAAAAAAAGCACAAGATATTCAGGCAACAACTATCATGATGACTAGAATAGTACCTCACATCTCAATACTAATGTTGAATGTAAATGGTCTCAATGCTGGGTCAACAATGAAAGCAAGATACAAACTAAAAAATTATTTGAACTAAATGATAATAGTGACACAACCTATCAAAACTTCTTGGATACAGCAAAAGCAGTGCTAAGAGGAAAGTCCATAGCATCAAATGCCTACATCAAAAAAGCCAAAGAGCACAAATAAACAATCTAAGGTCACACCTCAAGGAACTAGAGAAAGAAGAACAAACAAAACCCAAACCTAGAAGAAGGAAAGAAATAACAGCAATCAGAGCAGAACTAAATGAAATGGAAACAACAACAACAACAAATACAAAAGATAAGTGAAACAAAAAGCTGATTTTTTGAAAAGATAAACAAAACTGATCCACCATTAGAGAGATTAACCAAGAAGAGAGACATAAATAAGCTCAATTAGAAATGAAACAGAAAATATTATAAATGATACCACAGAAATACAAAAGACCATTCAAGACTACTGTGAATACCTTTACACTCACAAAAATAGAAAACCTAGACGAGATGGGTAAATTCTTGGAAATATACAACGCTCCTAGATTAAATCAGGAAGAAATAGAAACTCTGAACAGACCAATAACAAACAGCGAGATTGAAATGTTAATTCAAAAATTGCCAACAGAAATCTCCAGGAACAGATGGATTCACACATGAAGTCTATCAGACATTCAAAGAAGGACTGATACCAATTATATTGACACTATTGCAAAAGATAGAGAAAGAGGAAATCCTCTTTAAATCATTCTGTGAAGCCCTAATAGCAAAACCAGGAAAGGACATAACAAAAAAAGAAAACTACAGACCAATATCTCTGATGAACATAGATGCAAAAATCCTCAACACAATAGTAGCTAACTGAATCCAACAGCATATCAAAAAGATAATCCACCATGATCAAGTGGGTTTCATACCAAGGAAGCAGGGATGGGTTAAACATATGCAAGTCAATAAATGTGATACATTACATAAACAGAATTAAAAATAAGTATAATGTGATCATCTCGATAGATGCAGAAAAAACATTTTATAAAATCCAGCATCCCTTTATGATTAAAACCCTCAGCAAAAACAAATTTGAAGAGACATACCTTAAGGTAATAAAAGCTATCTATAACAAACCCACAGCCAACATTATACAGAACAGGGGCAAGTTGAAAGCATTCCCCCTGACAGCTGGAACAAGACAAGGATACCCACTTTCACCACTTTTATTCAACATTGTACTGGAAGTCCTAGCCAGAGCAATCAGACAAGAGAAAGAAATAAAGGACATCCAAATCAGTAAAGAGAAAGTCAAACTGTCTCTGTTTGCTGATGATATGATCATATACCTAGAAAACATTAAGACTTCTCTAAAAAGATCCTAGAACAGGTAAATGAATTCAGTAAAGTTTCAGGATACAAAATTAATGTACACAAATCAGTAGCCCTGCTATACACCAACCACGACCAAGCTGAGAATCAAATCAGGAACTCAACGTCTCCTACAATAGCTACGAAAACCTTAAAATATTTAGGAATGTAACTAACCAGGGAGGTAAAAAACATCTACAAGGAAAACTACAAAACACTCCTGAAAGAAATCATAGATGATACAAACAAATGAAAATATACCCTATGCTCATGGATGGATAGAATCAATATTGTGATAATAACCATAATGCCAAAAGCAATATACAAATTCAATGCAATTCCATCAAAATACCACCATAATTCTTCACAGAACTAAAAAAAAATCCTAAAATTGTATGGAACAAAAAGAGCCCATATATCCAAAGCAAGACTAAACAAAAAAAACAAATCTGGAGGCATCACATTACCCGACTTCAAACTATATTGTAAGGTCACAGTCACCAAAACAGTATGGTACTGGTATAAAAATCCACATACACCAATGGAACAGAATACAGAACCTAGAAATAAAGCCAAATACTTACAGTCAACTGATCTTTGACAAAACAAAATGTAAAGTGGGAAAAGGACACCTATTCAACCAATGGTGCTGGAATAATTGGCAAGCCACATGTAGAAGAATGAAACTGGATCCTCATCTCTTACCTTATACAAAAATCAACTCAAGATGGATCAAAGACTTAAATCTAAGACGTAAAATCATAAAAGTTCTAGAGGATAACGTCGGAACAATCCTTCTAGATATTGGCTTAAGCAGAGACTTCATGACTAATAACCCAAAAGCAAATGCAAGAAAAACAAAGATAAAGAGATGGGACTTAATTACACTAAAAAACTTCTGCACAGCAGAAGAAATAATCAGCAGAGTTAACAGACACCCCATAGAGGGGGAGAAAATCTTCACGATCTGTATATCTGACAAAGGACAAATATCCAGAATCAACAAGGATCTCAAACTAATCAGCAAGAGAAAAGCAAACAATCCCATCAAAAAGTAGGCTAAGGGCATGAATAGATAATTCTCAAAAGAAGATATACAAATGGACAACAAACAAATGAAAAAATGCTCAACATCACTAATGATCAGAGAAATGCAAATCAAAACCACAACTTGATACCAACTTACTCCTACAAGAATGGCCATAATAAAAAAAAATTTAAAAATAATAGATGTTGGGATGGAACAGGGAACACTATTACACTGCTGGTGGGAATGTAAACTAGTACAACCATTATGGAAGAGTATGGACATTCCTTAAAGAACTAAAAGTAGATGTACCATTTGATTCAGCAATCCCACTACTGGCTATTGACACTAAGGAAAAGAAATCATACAAAAAAAGACACTTGCATATCCATGTTTATAGCAGCACAATGTGCTACTGCAAAAATATGGAACTAGTCCAAATGCCCATCAATCAATGAGTGGATAAAGCAAATGTGGTGTGTATATACACATTCACACCATGGAATACTACTCAGCCATAAAAGGGAACAATAATGACCTTTGCAGCCACCTGAATGGAGCTGGAGACCATTATTCTAAGTGAAGTAACTCGGGAATGGAAAACTAAACGTCTTATGTTCTCACTTACAAGTGGGAGCTAAGCTATGAGGATGCAAAGGCATAAGAATGATACTACGGACTTTGGGGACTCAGAGGGAATGGTGGGAGGGAGGTGAGGAGTAAAGTACTACACACTGGATACAGTGTACACTGCTCCAGTGATGGGTGCACCAAAACCTCAAAAATCACCACTGGAGAACTTATCCATGTAAGAAAACACCACCTGTTCCCCCAAAACTCATTGAAATTAATTAAAAATAAATAAATATGCTGAATGCAGTGGCTCATGCCTGTAATCCCAGCACTTTGGGAGACCAAGGTGGGTGGATCACTTGAGACCAGGAGTTTGAGATCAGCCTGGTCCACACTGTGAAACCCCGTCTCTATAAAATATTAAAAAAAAAAAAAAATGAACCAGGAGTGGTGGTGCTCGCCTATAATCCCAGCTACTTGGGAGACCGAGGCAGGAGAACAGAGTGAACCCAGTAGGCAGAGATTACAGTGAGCCAAGACTGTGCCACTGCACTCCAACTTGAGCAACAGAGCAAGACTCCATCTCAAAAATAAATACATAAATAAATAAATAAATGTTGGTTGACTATTTAAATGAAAGATAATAACAATGTATTGAGGGGTATATAACATGTAAACATTAAATTATAACAATAGCACAAAGGCAGAGAAAGGTAAATTATACATGAAAGAATATGTTACTTGAAGCTAGGTTTTGATAAATTAAAATTATATGGTATAAAACCTAAAACAAACATTAAAACAAAACCAACAACAAAATCCTATATGACAGCAAAAACCAGAAAGCTAAGAAGCCACCAAACGAGATAAAATGGAATAATAAAAAAAATGCAATCAATCTAAAAGAAGGCAGATAAGAAAAGAGAAAGGGAAGCAAAGAATAAATGAGAAAAATAGAAAACAAATATAACAAAATGGTAGATAGAAGTTCTACTATGTCAACAATCTCAATAAATTTAAATTGCCTGCACACCTTCATTAAGGCCTGAGGACATGTAAGTCATGTGCATTTGCAGCATTTGTGCCTTTAGAGCAGTTTCCAGATTTACCACCTTGACTTCTTTCATTCAGGTTTGGTAATAGGGCTCTTTCAGGTTATGGGGAGCTGGGACACATTTGAGTATATTCTAAAGATATGAAGAGAAGTAAGCGAGGCAGGAAATGGTCGTAAGTCCCACATTGGCTGCTTTAAAGAAAACCTCAATACCGTTTAGAACAAAGTGGAAATTGTAAAATTGAAAGTCACAGAGAACACAATGACCATTCAGGAGAAAATACAGATCTGAACCTCTGGGGATCTTCCAATGCTATGCTATTCTCTGCCTCCGCATTTACTGCAATGCTAATTTTCTGTCTCAGGTTCAGACTCAGGAGAGAGGTCCCGGCTGTACAATACCAGTGACTGTCTTCTGTGAGGTGCTATATCAGTCAGGCTTAGCAGGAACCACACAACCCATAGTATATCGAATATGGGCAATTAATTATGGACCTGTGGAAAGATCCAAAAAGGCAAACAGCAAGGGACAATGAGGCAATCCAGAGAGCCAGTATCTCCCCTAGGGCTGAAGAGACTCAAAGGAAAAAGAATTGTTACTAGAGCACAGAAGCCCAGGCTGCCTAGGAAGCTCAGAATACGTAGTTTGCAAAGGTCAGTCCCATGTTACTGAGAACAGAGAAAGAGAAAAGACACTAGATCTGAGAGTAAACACAAATAGGCAAATGACTAGCCTAGCTGCCTTACTGGGCAGAGTCTTAACATTAACCAATTAAATGATTGTGGATCACATGCCTATCACTGGCGTCTTGGTTTGGAAGGCTTTGAAAATCATGACTTTGACAACTGGAAATTTCCATATTCAAACTAATCTCAGATATGAAAATGGGTCTACATTTGGTTTAAAATCCTACCTTCTCTCTTTATGTAAGGAATTCTATTGGGATTTCTGTAAAACAGTTCTTTGTGTTTGTTTTTGTTTTTTGTTTTTAACAATTCTCAGCAATGCTCACTGCTAAATTTTATTTTCCATCCTATCCTGCCATGAGGCACATTATCAATTGCCCAATTATAGCTCAATAGCTTTCTCTTGGTTCTATACCTAAGGCAATACTTGTGGGTTTTGTTTTTGTGCCTCAGTATTTCAAAGACTGGGAGACTGATAGAATTCTGACTGTGACATTCTGCAGGATGTTACTATGGATCATGTAATATCTGACACACTCAGCTCCTTTTGTAGAGTGATTTCATGGTATGAAGGTCATGACTTTGAGTGCTTTGCCATGTAGCTAGGCATTTGTGTGCAAGGGCTAGATTGCTTCCCAATGTTGGTCTAACAAAACATTTTACATAATCACCCTGAAAGAGCACCTTTTGTTTGTTTGTTTGTTTTTGCTTGGACAGTTCTTGGTTAAAAAGAAACCAACCCTTGATTTAGCCTTTTTATAGATTGTGAATCTCATTTAACTTAGATTTGTGTTTAATTTTGGCAATTTTTAAAAGGGAACACAAGGAATTTCCTCCTGTAGAATATGTTCCTGATTAACATGTTCATAAAGACTTTCATTGATTTGTTCCTTTAACTGAATGGAAAGAAGTTTAAAATCTCTAGTGTGAAATACTGCTAGCTTAGGGGTCACTAAAGTTTTCCCATCTGTGCTTTATTCTTCTCCACTAGAATATAAATTTCCTAAGAGCAGAGATATTGTGTTATTCACTGCTGTATCACCACTAGTTAGAGTAATTCCTGACACAGAGTGAGTTATCTTATTTGTTGACTGAATTAAGTGATTAGCATCATTTAACTTAAAGAAATAAACCCTGTATAGTAACTGGGACATGGGCATCAAAAAATACAGTGTGCACTATGGTAGCTTATTTAAGAAGATGGCACAGTGTATTAGTCCACTAGGGCTGTCATAACAAAATACCATAGGCTGGGTGGCTTAAACAATAAAAAATAATTTTCTCACAGCTCGGGAAGCAGGAAGTCCAAAATCAAGGTGCTGGAAAATCAAAGTGCTGGGTGTCTAGGGAGGCCTTTCTTTCTGGCTGGCAGCTGCAACCTTCTCACTCTGTCCTCTCATGGCCTTTCTTCTGTGGGGGCAAAGCAGTGGGATGGGGAAGCTCTGGTTAGAGCTCCTCTTCTTATAAGGACACTAATCCTGTCAGATTAGGATCCCACTCTTATGACCTCATTTAACCTTAATTATCTCCATTCAGGCCCTATCTCCAAACACAGTCACATTTGGGGTTAGGGCTTCAATGTATACATTTTAAGGGGGCCCGAGTATAACATACAGATTTGTTTGTTTTCTTCCTAGGAAATGTGTAAACCAGTGTTAGTCAAATCTATAGCACTTTGGAAAAATGGAGCATTTAACTGCTAAAATTATTTTCTCTAATTGCATGTTCTCTTTATTTAAGCATTGTAGAGAGTGAGGTTCAAGGGTTCTTCTCCCAAAGTTACAGCACCTCTGAGGTGGTGGAGGGTGGCAGCAGGACAATGAGATGAGGGTCAACCCCTGTGTCCCAGGGTGCTGCATGCTGCTCAGCTCCATGTGCACTAGGGGAACAGCCATTGTCTGTAGGCTGATTTGATCTAGAACCACAACTGAGTCTAGTTCTGGAATCTCAGACACATGCAGAACTACACCTTGTCTCCAGCTGCTACAAGTCAAGTCCACCTGTGTGCAGACATCTACAACTGTCTTGTAAAATTAGAAAACGGAGATACAGGGACAACAGTATTATCTATATTTACTATAGATTAATTATTCATTTGCATTGATTCTTTGTCTTTTGTACTTATAAATATGAATTTTGTATATAAACCTGAGTGTGTTTTATAATATAAGATACAGATATATATATGTATATCTTTGAAATATTATTCTCTCTGCTCTTTGGCGTAAATTTCTAAATGGAATCATCCTGTGTTACAGTAACCTGTGTCTGAAAATTTCTATCCACTTAGAGTAATGAAGGCACGGGGTCATAATGAGAGCAACAAAAAAGGTACACTTTACACTGGGAAAGACACTCACCTTATTGTTCATTTACTTAAGTTTTTCAGTGTGTCTTTTTTAAAATATATTTTGAAATATTGAAGAGAATAAAAAACTCAAGGCACATCTCATTTTATGTCTAATCTGTACAACTAAGAAGCAAAAACAGTCTGTCAGGAAGCCTTTCCCTGGGGATCTGGTTAATGTTTCCACGTTTCTCTAGAAATAAGTACCCTGATTTCAGAAACACACTGGCTTTCTAGTCTACACCAGATCGCACCAGTTAGCTCATTCACAGGCAACAGGTTATCAAAGAGGAAAAATCTTCCCTCTGGCATTTCAACATTCTTTTTCAGGGAGTTAGAGCCAGATATCTGATGTATCTGGAAAGAAGCCTTTTCTGGTGATAGCAAAACCAATTGTGTCCAAAGGTCTTGAATTTAGAGATAAATTAGGCACCTAACAGAGACTCATGGGGAAAAGTTTTCTCACCGGAAGTCCATTAGAGAATAATCTTATTAATGATTTGCTCTCCAGGCTACTGTTTGTTCAAAGGATCGCAGCATTTTTTTTATTTTGGTGAAATGTAACATGCAGAAGTGAATTAAATATAAATGTACAATTAACAAATAATTATAAAACAAACACCCACGTAACATCTCCCAGGTCAAGCAATAGAACATTGCCAAACCCCAGAAGTTTCCAGTATGTCTCTTACCAATTATAACATCCTCCCTTCCCACTATCCTGATTTTTATTATAAATACTTCCTTGCTTTTCATTACAGTTTCACCACCTATGCATGCATCCCTAAAAATCATAATTTAGTTTAAGTTTTGAACTCACATAAATGCAATCATACTATATGTATTATTTTGAACTTGCTTCATATGTACATTATAGTTATAAAATCCACGTTTCCTATAATATGATGTATTTTTTCTCATTGCTATCCAGCGTTCTGTCATATGAACATAGCACAATTTATTTATTCATTCTACTTTTGGTGGGCAGTGGTTTGGTTCAGACACTGTGCAATTATGAACCATGCTGCTATAAACTTTCTTGTACATATTTTTTGGGGCACATGTGTGTTGGTTTATCTAGGGCATGAAATTCTCTAGAAGGGGAATTGCAGGGATGCACAGAGGACATATATCATCACATATTTACTTTCCAAAGTGGTGGTACCAGTTTACAATGCCACCAGCAGTGCATGAAAATGCCATTGCTCTACATTCTCACCTATAGAGTTTTCTAAGACTTCTTCATTTCAGATTTGATTTTTGTAAAAGTTTCCACCTTAACTTTTAATGAAATACAATTATGAAGCTTAGTGTGATATCTTTACCATATGCCCTCTCCTCACAACCTAGCAGAGCAGACAACTCTGTTAGCACTAATGCCCACTTCTGCACAAGTGACCAAGTGGCCAGTAGGTTGGTTTCATTTAGCATGGATCCAAGCCTCTTCACAATCTGAGACCTTCTCCTATGCACATACTTCACTTTTTCCACATCTCTCTTAACATGTGATCTCCAAAACTGAATACTATCCTCCCCAAATGAGCTAGTGAGTGTGGAGAATAAGACTCACTGAGAAACTATTCTGAAGCATCATAAAGATATGTCAAGGTACATACAGGCTACTTGCCAAGAAAACAGAAGCAAGACAGGGCACCACGAGTCTTTGTCTGCAAGATGAAGGTGGTCTAAGTGCTTAACTATTAAGATATTTTAGGTTTTTCCTTCCTTACAGCTGAACTAAAAAGTAATGGGACTGCTGGAAAGGATCTATGAGTGTGTTTTGCAGGCTCAGTAAACAGCCAACCTTTGCTGCCTCCACTTAGTAAAGCAGTGCCCTGCCCACCATTTACCATTTGTAGAGAATGCAAGAATAGCATCCTCTGCTGCTCACAAATATAAGTTAGAACACAATTGTGGTTCTTTAGATGATCATATGTTAAATAATGCTGGTGAGACTCAGAAAACCACTTGGTAGTTAATGGAGAACATTCATTCTGAAGCTGGACGAGCAAATAGAAAAACACATGTATTTCAAATGTTCTAAAATAAGGGAATTACTGCTATTTATGGAGCACATATAAATTGCTGGACACTATATTAAGCAATTCCATACATTGTTGCATTTAACCTTCCCAACAGCCTGAGACCTGAAATGCTCTTCCCCTCCCTGTTTTTGCATGCCCATTGCAACCTAGCTCACTCCTGCTTAGGGCTTAGCACTCACCTTGAGGGTCTCTTCCTCCAGGGAGCCTCCTGTGACACACCAACCCAGGTTGAATCTAACTCCCAAGCATTCCCGTGAAAGTCTGTGCCTCCTCTGTCTTAGAACGTAACACACCACATTGTAATCTCCTTTTTCATCTCTATTTCCCTATTAGATTGTAATTTTCAAGATAATAGAGACTTATCTGTTTATAGTTTTAACTCAACATTATTTCAGCATATGGGCTAGAATGGAGGCAAAAAAATGTTGAATAAATGAATGATTATCCTGATTTTAGAGACAAAGTAGGAAATTAAGGCAAGATTGGAATCCTGGTCAGCCTGAACTCCCAAGCCTGTGTTCCTAATCAGCACAGTAGCATGTTTCCCAGTAGCTGCCTTCTTTTAGTATCTGTAATAGGTGAGGCACCGCTCTCATGCTTTATACACTGCATCTCTCTCAATCCACACACTAGGTCTGCAAGAAACGTCTCTCCTGCTACCCCTTTACAGATGAGGAAACCGAGGCTCAGGGGATTTAATAGCTTGCCTTAGAGCTCCTATTAAGTCCAGAGCAAGGAGCTGAACTTCTTAGGCTGTTCCCCACTCATCTCCTGCTACCTGCTCCACCCCACAGCGTTCCTCTTTGGACGAATTAGTTGCACAGAGTTTGGCTTTTGCAAAGGAAACCAGTGTCAATGGAGCAGAGAATATTCTTTGGAATTGTGGGTAGAACTACCCTCAAATTCTTTCTTTTCATCTGCTAATAACTCATGGATAAAAAACATCAACTGAACAATGGCACGTCTTACCTAATATTAAATTAGGAAACAAATGGAACACTGTGAGTATTAGATTGGGGCCCTGGAGTCAGATGGTCTATGTTCTGCATATACCATCCGGTAAGGAGGAACAAATGCATACCTATTCCTCCAGGGTTGTGTAACCTGGGCAAGTTTCTAAACCTCTGTAAGCTTTCGCTTCTTGTTTTCCTACCAGTATGATAATGATGTTTGTCTTGGGGTTGGGTGAGGACTGAATGAAGCAACACACATAAAGCCTTAACACAATGTCTGGCACACATGTGTGCTTATTAAATGCAGGTGGATCCCTTAGGATGCTTTTGTTGCCAGTAACAAAAAAAACCTTGACTAGTTTAAGCAACAGAAAGTACTACATCAAATAATAAGACCCAAACTCAGGTGACTCCATAGTTCAGGTTGATTCCCCAAGGGCTCAGTGGCTCCTACACACTCCAGCCTCCAACTTGACACTGTCCACTTCCTTACAGAGTTTAATTTCCCCCAGTATACTCTGAATATTTCCAGACCTGGATCGAGGATTTGAGTTCACCAGAACTCAAAACAGAGAGACGTTTTCATGTACTCCAAACTTCATTAACACTGCAACTCTGAGCTCGGACCAATTGCTGAGCTTTCTGCAAGTCCCTGTGGATGCGTACTGCTTTTTATTCACTTTCCTAGAGCAGGCGCTAAGTAACACCAGATTGTTATTCCTGCTTCCCTTTCCCATCTCCTTTTGCTTCCTCCTAAGATCCAGCACTTCTCAGACCCCACCTAGGAAGTTCTGTCCTCCCTGGAGGGCAGCTCCTGCTTCGTGGTGCGAACCTACATTTCCAGCAAGGCTCTGCTCTAAGCTCTTCTAGATCGGAGGCAGCTCGTCTGAGTTTCCAAGCCACGGGATGTAAGAGTAGTAATTCGTGGCACTCTCCCAGGAACTCTTGTCTGTTGAAATAGTTTTCATACATAAAGTGATAATGGTGGAAATTCCAGACACTGAGACAAATAAGTGGAGTGAACATTTTAGCACAGGTAAACTCTTGACTTTTTCTGTGAGGTTTGTCTTTTTCTTGCTTGCTTTTTAATTTTGATCTGCAGTCCTTATTTCAAAAGCAAAATCTCAAACCAGAAAAATCTGAAGACCCAGAAAAAAAACATGTAAGCATAAAAACATTCACAATTCCACATTACTAGTAGTCCTTTTTTGTATGTATGTATGTGTATACATATGTGTATGTATATGCATATATTAATATACATATTAGTGGTTTTATGCTATGCAAATACTTTTTATTTTCAAACAGAGATTCATACCCTATATTTGGTTTGGTAACTGCTTTTCTAACTAAGCAATGTAACATGAATATCTTTTTATGTTAATAGATATGGTTCCTCAAAATAGATCTCAAGAGCTGCAGATTATTCCATTGTTTGAATGTACCATAATGTATTTCAGGAAGCCTCAGGGTGGGACAAAATGTTGTCAGTACAAACAGCATCTTTGTACACAGTTAGGCAGGTACATTCTTGGGTTTGTTCTTAAATCATTTTCTAAGTTGGTACTTACACTTCCAGCTGTGCAACTTTGAATAAGAAATTTCTTTTCTGACATCTGTTTTATTCATGTTAAAATGGAAATGAGGTCTACCCCTCAGGGTCATAGAATTGATATCAATGAAAGAATATAAAAAGCTATAAAGCTTTAGAAAGCTGGAATGGTTACTCCTGGGTACAGTTATCTTAAAATATAGATTGAAATGATGCGTCCTTGAGGACCTCTCTGTTTGCTTGTGTTAACTCTGAAAATGATTGTGGATGGTGTTTCATCCGCCTTATCAGCATGAGCGGGTTTGCTGTGTTTTGAAGGCATCGTATTAATGTGGTTTCTCCTCAGTCTTTCTAGTGCTTCAGGTCCAGGATAACTCATTTAAGTTATGTTCACCGACCAGGCTCATGGCAGACGCCCTTTTCCTCCAGAAATCCCAGGGTATGATCTGACTTTGATAGGCACCCTTGACTAATTTTTAACCTTGCAGTACAAGCCATAAGTCATTGTCAGAGGCTGGATGGATTGATCTGGAATGTAAAGGTTTATTTATTTACCAGCTCCCTGATGTGCAGGGTTATGTTACCAGTGGTGATGGTGTTGTCTTGCCATGAAGGAAATGTGCACCCTCTTTGAAACCAAGGCTTAACAGGGGCATAATATTCTGACCCCAGTGAGTGGTGATTTTCCACAGCAGCAAAAACCTTTAAAGATACAGTAGTGGCAGGCAGACTTACCAGAAGCTAAAGCAGAACACGCTTTGAACACTAGATTTTGCCTTCACTTCCTGAGCATCTTTCCTCCCCACCACACATACACACACACACACACACACACACACGTTCAGTTTCCAAATCCTTCTTTTAAGAACCATCTCAAGTCCTTTATCTTTCATACATCTTCACTGATCTCTTTCCACCCTCTTAGATTATCTCTGTCCTCTAAATTCTTTCAGCACTGAAAAGTCTATGCTACACACAATTGGCACTTAATTGCGAACTGCCATCTGTTCAAATACATTTGGTTTATCTCCCCAAGTCCACGTCCACTTCTGTCTCCAGAAGCTTTAGTCAGGGGCCAGCACAGGGTTAGTGCTCAGCCACTTCTTTGGAAAGATTGATTTAAAATAGGACTGGCTCTTTTCCTTCTTGCTTAAATTTCATTCAACCAACATTTATCAAGGGCTCATGTGTTCCCGGGTCCAGACACAACACTTCACAGATGAGGGCAATTTCAGTCACTTCTGAGACCATCAAATAATGGAGAAAACACCACTGAATATACGACTTGCTAATTGTACAGTGCACATCTAAGTAATATTAAAACTGAGCTTTTTTTTTTTATCATTTGTCCCTCCCTCTGCTATATGCGGTGCTCTTCCACACAGAGGGAATCTGAGATAGCGATAGATGCATAATCTCCAAGGAATGCTGCTGGAGGACTCTAGCATGGATAGCCACAGTATTAACCCCAAGCGCAGGGAGTCAAAAAAGGAAACCAAGGGTCATTATCACGCTACAGGGCGATGGGAAGTGGCTGACTCATCAGGTTACTCACGCACGCTTGTTAGGTGACCATCATGCACAGGTGCTGCCTGGCTGCTGACCCAGTGGCAGCCGAGACAGAAGGATCTGCCTCCTTGGTGCTCAAAGGTGCTGTCACCCCACACACATTTCAAGTACTTATAAAATTGATGTCAATATTTCACAGCAAAGTTGGGTCTATATTTTATCACTTAGCCACTCTGTGTATAGGATAAGCATTTGTATAGCAAACCTAAATCTTTCCTACCATGTCCTTCTCAGATATGAAGCCAGTGCCACAGAATTCTGGGCACATGGTAGGCACCTCAGTGAATATTTACTGAATGAATAAACAAAGAATAAAATCTTTTTAAAAAAACTTTCACTCTAGAGAACAAAAAGGTTGTTGAAGTCATAATCATTGTCTTCTTAATTCTATAATCCTTTACTATAAATGCTACATAATAGGATTATCTAATTTTTAAATGAATAAATGAAGGAGTATATTGGCATCTTGAATCGCTGTAATATTAGTGATTTATAATAATAACGACTAAGAGATTACTGAGACCAACTCTTCTCTTACCGAGGATGTTCCAGCCCAGAAGAGTTAAATGTCCTGCTCAAGGTGACACAGATATTTTTAAGGCATCAAAATTACAGCCCTTTGTGCAAAAAGCTATAAAAATCTTTTGTATTCCTCAGTGACAGACACTACAAAAAATGCATTGTTCAGTAAAATAGTTATATGTCAAGATCCCATCTTAGTAACAGACTCGAAGCACTTAATTCCTTTAGTTGTATGGAAAACTTTAAGAGTTTCTCGAGGAATTCTTTTTAGTAAGATAACTCCACATAAAGAATCTACCAAATAAATAAAAATTCACCTAAAGCTTTCTTGAGTTGGTCCCAAAGTGCTTGCTGTGAGAAACAATTCCTTGTTAGTGCAATACAATACAGCTCACAAATTTTACTTTAATTATGTGGTCTGTACCTGGAACATTCAGTTGTGTATAGGAAAATGGTAAAAATTCTCAACTTTGTCCTGGCAGGCTAGTATCACAAATCTAACCATGAAAAACATTTTGTGCATCAAGGAAAATTATAAGAGTAATATCAACATAGCTGTTTTAACAGCTGTTGTTAGTTATGAATAATTCAATACTTTTTTATTTTGCAAAGTATGAGTTATTTATTTAGAACAATTAGCAGACATGGAGGAAGACACAGAAGCTGTCCTCAAGGAAAAGGCTCTGGGTTACAGGGACAGAGCGCTGGCTTAGGCCTCCAGTACACTTTACTGCTCCATGTAACTAAAATGCCAAGAGACAATTCCAGCTTCCATTGAAGCTTGATCCAGTGACTCACCCATGTCTCCAAGGACTGAGGTTCTCTCTATAGCTCTCTGTTTTCCATGGGGTCAAATCTATCCTCAGGCTCCAAACTTCTTGTAAGAGCATCAGATGCTCTCCTGGTGGGGGCAGGTGCTGCCACCCTCACCCCACACCGTCAAGGAAAGGAAAGCCTCTGATAACTTTCTTAGCAGAAATTGGGGTCTACTTGGTTTTGATCAGCTCAGGAGGAGGGCCAACATTTGGACCAGTCACCAGAGCAAGGGGAGTGCTCCAAGAGGCTTGGGTCTGTGTCACCTGCTTGTGCCTGAACCACTAACTACAAATTAATCAGCATAAGCCAAGCAGGGCAGGCCCTAGGATGGAGACAGCTTCAACTAAATCACTCTCAGGACGTGGAGAAAGGAGAGTTCCACTTAATTAACCACAGGCTTCTGTTGTCTACAGTAAGGAAAATGGAAAGTAGGGAAGCAATCTACAAATGTCTGCCAACAAATGCCCAAAGGTAACCTCAGGGTAAGATAGAAGTGAAGATTCCCTCAGCCAAGAGCTGCTTGTGCCCCTCAGGTGACACTTTGCTGCTGCAGACAACCAGCCGTGCTGCAGGAGCCACCGTGCAGTATTCACGTGTGAGTGGGTGGCTTCAACTTTCACCTGGAGGACTCATTCTGCAGGAAGGCTGTTGTGCTACAAAAGATGTGTCTCACTCTTACTGAAGTGACAGAGGCTAGGAACTCAAAAGCAAGCTGCAGTCAGAGCCATCTGAAAAAAGTCAGGCTTTTGACCAGACTGACTGGTCTGATGAATCTATGTCCCACCACACACACCTTGGCAGCAACTTCTTCAATACATAATAATCACATGAGTGTAATGTTGTCAGAGGTATATTAGAAAAAGGAGAGAGAACATCTCAGAGAGAGAAGCAGTATAATCACGGCGAAGAGCTTGGAAATGGAAGCTGAAAGGCTCAGCTTCTAGTCCAGTCTATGGCAGGAATTCACTAGAGGCCATGTTCGCACTTGGGCTCTGGAGTCAGTCGGTTTCACAGGTCACTAACTGTGTAACCTTGGGCAACTTACTTAACCTCTCTGGCCTCAAACTTTCTCCTCTTATTATAAAATAATAATAAGAAGAATCCTTATTCTTAGTGCATCTTGCTACACCTCAGCTTGCTCCCATGTAAACAAGTGAGTGAATGTTTTAAATAGCAGTTATTAATTGCCTGGTGGATGGATGTGAGAGGTGGTGTTATGCCTGTGACATGGAAAAACATTGGGAGGTGAACAAAGTTGGCTGTAATCTGCACAACATAACAATTTGGAGATGAATCCAAATCTGCTCTCTCCCCATGCACGTGATCTGGTTGCTGTGCTGTTCCTGGGAGGACGGGCTCTATCCTGAGGACATACGCTGGTTGGACGTGACCCAGGGCTGGCAGGAGTAAACCGACGGTATCTCTTTATAATCAATTTCACCATTTCAGGCTTCATTAATAACCACGTTTTCTACTCTGAGAGTGTGGAACTCAGAAGAATCGGCCCCTGTTGAAGCAAAACCTTTCCTTAGGAAATTTTTCAGTTATCAGGAGAAATGCTCCCAGACTCTGGATCTTTCCATTGCAGGAGGGTCTTGTCTTCACCTATGAAGACAACTACACATTCTAGACAAAGCCCTGCAATGTGGCCAGTCTTGTAGAACACATAGTTTGTGTTTGATTTCTGGTTACACCCTCCCTATGTGACTTTGGACAAGTTATTCAAACTCTCTGAGCATTAGTTCATTTCCTCATCTGTAGAAGAGGTGTGGACAATAATACCTTGCAGGATGGTTGTGGAGATAAATTTGATGAAAAGTATTTCACTTGATTCCTGGCACATAGGATTCATGAGTGGTGGCTTTATTTGTTGAAACCACCATTTTTACTGGAATTTTGGAATATGGGCTCAGAAAACTATATTTCAAATATAAAAAGTAAATAAATTAATTGATAGTAAATAGTCTGTCAATTAAATTTGTATTTAAATGGAAAAGTATTTAGTGTTGTTGTTGCTTTAAAAGTGTCAGCTTGTCAGGGTGCCCAGGTATTGTTTTGAAATATGGTCGATGGGTTGCTGGTCAACAAGACATAAATGCTCATAGAAAACATGGTTCAAGGAACAAATCACAGGATTTCTAAGAGGAGAGAATCCTAAGGAGTGCATTTGAATGTTCTGTCCATGTGACCCCACCTCCCGCCAGCCATTCTGATTACTGTGCTTTAAAATGGCACTGTCTGTCTGCAGGCGCAGCTGCCTTTTGCAGCAATGGTGCTGATGTGACAATCGGCAAAGCAGCATGTGGGTTATCAGGAAGAGTGTGAACTTCCGAGCCCACCTGCTGCTTACTAACTAGTATGTTAGTGACTCTGACCAGGCCGTTTAAACTCTCTAGGTCTGAGTTTTCTCATCTATAGAATGAGCATAATGATATTTCTCCATAAAATTGCTGTGAAACTTATATGAAACAATGTGTCCACTGCTTGGCCCATTGGGAGCAGTCAGTAAGCAGTTATTTGTGTGTTCGTGTGGTTTTCTAATTTTCCCTAGTTCTTGGCACGTATTGGGTTCATTGGCTTTGTCCCTATATTACATTTTCTAGATTCAAAGAATATGAAAAATGTCTAACTTATTCCTAAAACTTTGTCTTGTCCTATTGGTTAATTAATAATTTTAGTTTGGATGCCAGAGTTTTATGCTCTTTAGGCATCTGAGTCCTATTGTCCCAGATGGGGTTTGAATTCCCCATGCCTTCTGACTCACAAGTATTCTAAGATTCTCTTACTTCAAAGGTGAATGATCATGGTCTTGTAACCACTAACCAGTGAGTTTCTTTGTCCTAGACCTGTTGCTTGAAGTGGATTCAAGAATGTGCCTCATGAGGCCATTTCCACTTACGTGGCTTCCTTCATCCTGGAGAATCCCCAGTTCTTTCCTGGGCTGATCTGTGTATATCTAGTGAGATGACTGGACATGCCCATTTGTTTTGTTCAAAATGACTGCACTGTGAAAATCGAGGATAAAAACCCAAACACTGCTCTTTTCTCTCCAAACTAGCTGTAGGAATGAATTTTCATTGTATGTTGATCTTGTTGCTCTGAAAATAACAGGCATATTTTATACATAATATAGGTATGCTATGTGTCATAAAATAAGTGCTAGACATTCAAAGAGTTAAGTGTTTAGAGTCAGAAACTGGAGTGTATGTGTTGGAATATATACACATATGTGTGTATTACAAATATATGAACATTAGCCAACCTAAATAAGCCACAAATAATAATAATAGTTATTACTATTAATAGTACATTATTACTATTGTTATTACAAATATATTTCCATTTATTATTAATCTTAATAATACTGCTAATAAGAATAATGGCTTCCTGTTTATTGAATGCCTCTCATGGCTCGGTACTATGTTAAGTGCTATACAAATGTTACACTCCTCAAATTGATCTGCACATAAATCCTGAGAGGAAGTATCGTATCTCTTATTTTAAGAAAAAGAAACTGAGAGTCAGAGAGGCTGACTAATTTGCCCAAGGTTACAGTTGGCAATTGGCAGAGCTGACCATTAATGGGTTGTGGGGACAAGCCTGTGATAATGTAGATAATGAGAGGCCTCTTGGGCCCATGAGCCAGGAGGACATGAAGAAGGATGGGGATGAGGTGCTATCAGGCAGAGTTGGTGCCAGTAGGGGCAGTGTCAGTCCCTGCAGCCGCTTCTCCCTCACTCTACTGAATGCACCCCGAGGCAAACACAGTTCTACAGAAGAATGAACTGGACCACAGAGACAGAGTTCAAACTGTAGGTTCTGCAGGAGTGCAGCCGCTGCTCGAGATGATGCTGTCATGGCAACAGGGCCCAGCAATTCTACCGATGCTCTGGGAGCTTATAGTGGCCTCACAGAAGCCCTTAGACAGATATATCATTTCCTTTGGGCCTGGGGCATCCTGTTCAATAAGCTTGCTCCCATCACCAAAAGGAAAATAATATAGACTCACCTTTCCTTCTCTGCCTGCACATGAATATTACCTTTGCTGAGCTAAAACCAAGGCAAATGCTAACAGGAGGTTGGAGGGGAGTTCTCTTTTTGATGTGCACTTTGGGTGAAGCAGGATGTTTTAGATTCTGTGTAGATAATCAGTTCTCTACATCAGGCCATTGGCCATACCATTTTCCTAGTCATCTAGGTTCCTTTTCTGTCTTTTTAATGGAATCTTTGAGTTCCAATATACAAAATGGTCACCTTGGCCAGGTGTGGTGGCTCACGCCTGTAATCCGAGCACTTTGGGAGGCCGAGGCGGGCGGATCACGAGGTCAGGAGATTGAGAACATCCTGGCTAACATGGTGAAACCCTGTCTCTATTTAAAAAAAACAAAATACAAAAAATTAGCCAGGCATGGTGACGGGCACCTGTAGCTACTCAGGAGGCTGAGGCAGGAGAATGACATGAACCCAGGAGGCGGAGGTTGCAGTAAACCGAGATTGTGCCACTGCACTCCAGCCACAGAGCGAGACTCCATCTCAAAAAAAAAAAAAAAAAAAAGAAAGAAAGAAAAAAAAGAAAATGGTCACCTTACTGAAGTCTGAGTTGGTCAAAGTCATGACTCTTAATATAGAGTATATGACAAGTTAGGGACACAGTTTTGCTCCTACCTCAAATACACTGGAGACCACAGCACTGAAGCTGAGTCAGCTCTGGCTCCCTCAAGGATCATGACCAGCTGTCCTTTTCTGTCAGCATGACTCACTGAGGATGTCCACCTTTTGATTCTCTCATGCTGTGCCCTGGATACTGACCAGGCCTGTTTTAGCAGGTTTCACAGGCCTGGCTTCCTGCCCAGAGTCTCCACCAGAGCTTTGGTCTACCTCCTGTGCTTGGCTGAAAGCAGGAAGAACTAAACTTGGCCTGGTGGCCCACATCCCAAGTGCCCTCATTTCACAGGACATCCGGCTCTTTGTCTGCCTTCCTGATCAGGCCCTATGAAGTTGCTCACAAGCTGTGCTGCCCACAAAAATCCCAGTTGCTTCCCTCAGGTCTGCTTCCCTGTGAGGGAAAGGGGAGAGCAGAACCAGGTTGATGCTCATTATTGGCATTTGAGGACATTAATTCATAGTACCCATCTCTCCTCTGGATAATGGATAAACTGAAAAAGACCCAGTCAGAGACCAAAATGCCAGTTGTATCACTGCTAAAACAAGATTGTGAAGGCCTGGATCTTTACCCAAGATGGGTAAAGGCATCATATCATTTCCTTTGACCCTGGGGCATCCTGTTCAATAAGCTTGCTCTCATCCCACCCTTGACCCAAGAGATGTTCTTAGCCAGAATAGCTGGATGATTACAGAACTTCACCACCCTCCCCCTTCCAGGGGAAAAGTCTTTTCTGAGGGTTTACAAGATGGAGGAAAACATGAGACTGGATGGGACTGAGAGAGCTGAAAGGAAGGCTCCATTAGCCTCACTCAGTTGGGACTCATAGACCAAGAGTGTGGCCTGACATCTGGACATCTCACCCAAGAGAGGAGAGCGAATGCAGCAACTTCCCTGATCCTTCAAGGAAGGTAGAAGTTCTGAAATTCATGAGCTGGTGGGAATCCAGGGAAAGGGAAAACAGTACTTACCACCCTACCCCATTCTGACCCCCCATCACTATACACATACAAGAGTTGTAAGAACAAGTAACCAATGGGAAGACTCTAGAGGCAAATGAGAACGGCAAGGAAGAGAAAACGGGCAGGGAGCTGGGGTGTAAGGTTAGAAGGAAACATTAGAAATATAAAATATATTGACAGGTAAGTTAGGGACCAAAGTGTCCATTATCTTGTTGACATTTTTTTAAATGACTAAACATTATGCACTCTGACCAAAACACACATAGGTTATAGAAGGAGTAAAAGAGAGGAATGGCTGGCATTCTCAAATCACAACTACTCACTCAGAAATATATGTTTTATGAGGTTTGTTGAGACCAGAATTTTTTAAAATGACTACTACTTGTTTATTGGAACAGTTAAGGGCTTCATTGGATGTAAACTAAGATCACATCTTCATTATTTGATTTTTTCAAGTTTTAAATTAACCAAAACAACTACGTTAACCCAGGTTTCAATAAGGCATTTTTTCATCTCCTTTGAAAATGCTGGGAGTTTAGAGGTGGCATTGCCAGGTCAAAGGGAAATCTTACGCTTGGGACAAAATAGCCCGTGACCTCATATTAGGAGTTGCCAACCACTCCCTCTAATGGGAGGATTTCCTTCATGCCCGAGGAAATGACAGGTTTTCTGTAGCAGAACAGGAGGGTGGGAATCAAGCCAGTATTTAACAGTGGGTCTTAAAAGGCCTTTCCAGGGGTGTTCTAATAAGGCCACACAAACTTCGGAGCAAAAAAGAACTTGTTTAGGACAGCTGGCTAATCTTCTTGGATTAATCAAGTTGGAACCAACTTGACGTACAGACTTGTTAAGAATACCAGTGCACACTTGACCAACCCCCCATTAATGCTATTTTTAAAAATACCTTGAGGCTTAACATTTTAATAAAAATAACTTAACATTTTAATAAAAATAACTTGGTATTCTTTGCATACAAGTGTGACTCATTTAAGGAGAAAATTTATGGCAGCCAGTTCCTCAGTGATATCATAAACATATGAATAGAGGGACATTTGCTTTTGAATATAGGGTAAAAGCTAGCACATCAAAGTGGAAACAGTATCTTGCAAAGTAGTCCTCCCAGGATTATCATAGCCCTGTGAAAATGCGTCATATACAGAGAAAGTTTCTCATGATCTTGAAGGACTTAATGAAGGATTCTAAGTTCTTGACTCCCATTCAGATACTTCAAACACAGATCATATTTAAGAATATTTTAGGGTAGAACTGAAGATACTTTTTAATATTACAAATCAGATATATTTAAATGGACCATTGTATGACATGTACATGACTATATGCATATGCCATGATTTTAGAACCCATCTTGCCGGGGTCATTTCTTTGCTAGCAGTGAGGAAGCCAGTGGTCCTATTGGAGAATCCCATGTGGCAAGGAACTGTGGGAGGCTTCAGGGAGTTGAGGGCAGCCTCCAGCCAGTAAGAAAATGAGTCACATGCAAAGAATTGAATTATGCCTACAACTGCCTGAACTTGGAAGTGGATCCTTCCACAGTTGAGTCTCAGATGAGACCACATCCCTCCCTGATACCTTGATTACAGCCTTGGAAGACCCTCAAGCAGAGAATCTAGGGACACCATGCCCACCCAGACTCTTAACTCACAGAAACCATGAGATAATAAATGTGTGTTATTTTAAACTGCTATTTGTGGAAATATTGTTAGGTAGCAATAGAAAACAAATGTAATCCATCTCCTATAGTGGATTTCAAATATAGGGTATTCAGTCACTCATCTCAGAGGCTATCTATAAGGAAATCCATGAACAAGTCAAATAAATAGATGATGGTGTAAATATCTAAAATTACAGTTAGAATAATGCTCATGTAAAACTCAAACAAGTACTTATTCACCACATAGACTGTAGCAAGGTTGGGCATTTAGAAGGTCTTCATGGTGTTATAGGAAAGCATACCTTGGAGATACAGAACTCTCTATTCCTTTAAAGGCCAGAACAATAGAGTCTCTACAGTATGTTCTCATCAAGCTATCAAATGATATTGGAAAAAGTCAATTTCCCACATACTTCTTATTAGACCAAAAAGATACCTTTAAAAATTAGCCATAATGCAAATGCAGAAACAGTAGGTACATCCTTCTTATTCCTTAAAATAAAGAACAGCCTTCTTAAAAACCAAGACTCAGAAATAAGCCACGGACAGAAAGATAAATATCAGATTTTCTCGTTCATATGTGGGAGCTAAAAAACAAAATTGAGGCCATGAATAGTGAGAGTAGAATTGTGGGTATTAGAAGGTGGGCACTTTGGGAGGCTGAGGTGGGCAGATCACGAGGTCAGGAGTTTGAGACCAGCCTGACTAACATGGTGAAACCCTGTCTCTACCAAAAATACAAAAAAATTAGCCAGGCATGGCGGTGCATGCCTGTAATCCCAGCTACTCAGGAAGCTGAGGCAAGAGAATCACTTGAACCTGGGAGGTGGAGGTTGCAGTGAGCCGAGATTGCACCACTGCACTCCAGCCTGGGTGACAGAGTGAGACTCCATCTAAAAAAAAAAAAAAAAGAAGCTGGGAAGGGTATGGAGGTGGAGGAGGGGAGGATAGCAGAGTCTGGTTAATACAAAATTATAGTTAGGTAGGAGGAGTGAGTCTGGTGTTCTGCAGTACTGGAGGGTAAATATGGTGAACTATAATTTGTTGTATAGTCTCAAAAAGCTAGGAGAGAGAATTTTTGAATGCTCACAAGACAAAGTAATGATAAACGTTTCAGGTGATGGCTATGCTAATTACCCCGATTTTATCATTACACATTGTATACATGTATTGAAATACCATTCTGTATTTCATAAATATGTACAAGTGTCAACTAAAAAGAAAAAGAAAAAAATTATTTAAAAAACTCCAGAAGTTCAAAGGTTATTTTTTCTTATTATTTGTTAGCAACTAAAGTGATAGGGGTGAAGAAGTTCAACAGAGAAGAGAAAACTGATTAAGGTGCAAATTTTCTTTACCCTATTTTGTGTCTGCCTCTCTAGCATGACTTCTCTAGGTTAGTGTGCTGCCAGAGCAGGAGGTCCTTTGGAACAATCCAGTACAGCTGAGAACAGCTGTGAACAGTGCAGCCCATGGCAATGACAGAGAGATACAAGAGACCTGAATTCCTCATTCCTCTGTGGGAGAACAAATAGTCATATTATTTTCCTAATCTGAGAGTAGATATATTACAGAACTTGGTTGCATTCAATTTCCAAATGAAAACCAGGACCAGGCAGTTCCAAGACGGCCGAATAGGAACAGCTCCACAGTGACGCCAAAGACAGGTGATTTCTGCCTTTCCAACTGAGGTACTGAGTTCATCTCACTGCCGCTTGTCGGACTGTGGGTGCAGCCCATGGAGTGTGAGCCAAAGCAGGGCAGGGAATTGCCTCACCCAGGAAGTGCAAGGGGTCAGGGAATTCCTTTTCCCAGCCAAGGGAAGCTGTGACAGACAGTACCTGGAAAATTGGTACACTCCCACTCTAATACTGCACTTTTCCAATGGTCTTAGCAAATGGCACACCAGGAGATTATACCCCACACCTGGTTCAGAGGTTCCCACGCCTAAGGAGTCTAGCTCACTGCTAGCATAGCAGTCTGAGATCCAACTTCAAGGTGGCAGCAAGGCTGGGGGCGGGGTGTCCACCATTGCTGAGACTTGAGTAGGTAAACAAAGTGGCCTGGAAGCTTGAACTGGGTGGAGCCCACCTCAGCTCAAGGAGGCCTGCTTGCCTCTGTAGACTCCACCTCTGGGGGCAGGGCATAGCTGAACAAAAGACAACAGAAACTTCTGCAGACTTAAATGTCCCTGTCTGACAGCTCTGAAGAGAGTAGTGGTTCTCCCAGCACAGAGTTTGACATCTGAGAATGGACCAACTACCCCCTCAAGTGGGTCCCTGACCCTTGAGTAGCCTAACTGGGAGACCTCCAAGTAGGGGTCAATTGACATCTCATATGACTGGGTGCCCCTCTGAGACAAAGCTTCTAGAGGAAGGATCAGGCAGCAACATTTGCTGCTCTGCAATATTTGCTGTTCTGTAGCCTCCACTGGTGATATCCAGGAAAACAGGGTCTGGGATGGACCTCCAGCAAACTCCAACAGACCTGCAGCTGAGGCTCTTGACTGTTAGAAGGAAAACTAACAAACAGAAAGGACATCCACACAAAAACCCCATCTGTACATCACCATCATCAAAGATCAAAGGTAGATAAAACCACAAAGATGGGGAGAAACCAGAACAGAAAAGCTGAAAATTCTAAAAATCAGAGCACCTCTTCTCCTCCAAAGGAACACAGTTTCTCACCAGCAACGGAACAAAGCTGGATGGAGAATGACTTTGATGAGTTGAGAGAAGTAGGCTTCAGACGATCGGTAATAACAAACTTCTCTGAACTAAAGAAGGATTTTCGAACCCATCACCAAAAAGCTAAAAACCTTGAAAAAAGATTAGACAAATGGCTACCCAGAATAAACAGCATAGGGAAGAACTGAAAACCATGGCACGAGAACTACGTGACGCATGCACAAGCTTCAGTAGCCAATTCAATCAGGTGGAAGAAAGGGTATCAGTGATTGAAGATCAAATGCATGAAATGAAGTGAGAAGAGAAGTTTAGAGAAAAAAGAGTAAAAAGAAATGAACAAATCCTCCAAGAAATATGGGACTATGTGAAAATACCAAATCTACATCTGATTGGTGTACCTGAAAGTGACAGGGAGAATGGAACCAAGTTGGAAAACACTCTGCAGGATATTATCCAGGAGAACTTCCCCAACCTAGCAAGGCAGGCCAACATTCAAATTCAGGAAATAAAGAAAATGCCAACAAGATACTCCTTGAGAAGAACAACTCCAAGACACATAATTATCAGAGTCACAAAAGTTGAAATGAAGGAAAAAATCTTAAGGGCAGCCAGAGAGAAAGGTCGGGTTACCCACAAAGGGAAGCCCATCAGACTAACAGCAGATCTCTCGGCAGAAACTCTACAAGCCAGAAGAGAGTGGGGGCCAATATTCAACATTCTTAAAGAAAAGAATTTTCAACCCAGAATTTCATATCCAGCCAAACTAAGCTTCATAAGTGAAGGAGAAATAAAATCCTTTACAGACAAGTAAATGCTGAGAGATTTTGTCAACACCAGGCTTGCCTTACAAGAGCTCCTGAAGGACACACTAAACATGGAAAGGAACACCAGTACCAGCCACTGCAAAAACATGCCAAATTGTAAAGACCATCGATGCTACCAAGAAACGGCATCAACTAACTAGCAAAATAACCAGCTAACATCATAATGACAGGATCAAATTCACACATAACAATATTAACCTTAAATGTAAATGGACTAAATGTCCCAATTAAAAGACACAGACTGGCAAATTGGATAAAGAGTCAAGACCCATCACTGTGCTGTATTCAGGAGACCCATCTCATGTGCAGAGACACACATAGGCTCAAAATAAAGCGATGGAGGAAGATCTACCAAGCAAATGGGAAAAAAAAAAAAAAAAAGCAGGGGTTGCAATCCTAGTCTCTGATAAAACAGACTTTAAACCAACAAAGATCAGAAGAGACCAAGAAGGTCATTACATAATGGTGAAAGAATCAATTCAACAAGAGGAGCTAACTATCCTAAATATATATACACCCAATACAGGAGCACCCAGATTCATAAAACAAGTCCTTAGAGACCTACAAATTGACTTAGACTCCAACACAATAATAATGGGAGACTTTAACATCCCACTGTCAACATTAGACAGATCAATGAGACAGGAAGTTAACAAGGATACCCAGAAATTGAACTCAGCCCTGCACCAAGCCAACCTAATAGACATCTACAGAACTCTCCAGCTGAAATCAACAGAATATACACTCTTCTCAGCACCACATCACACTTAGTCCAAAATTGACCACATAGTTGGAAGTAAAGCACTCCTCAGCAAATGTACAAGAACAGAAATGATAACAAACTGTCTGTCAGACCACAGTGCAATCAAACTAGAACTCAGGATTAAGAAACTCACTCAAAACCACTCCACCACATGGAAACTGAACAACCTGCTCCTGAATGACTACTGGGTACATAACGAAATGAAGGCAGAAATAAAGATGTTCTTTGAAAGCAATGAGAACAAAGACACAACATACCAGAATCTCTAGGACACATTTAAAGCAGTGTGGAGAGGGAAATTTATAGCACTAAATGCCCACAAGAGAAAGCAGGAAAGATCTAAAATTGACACCCTAACATCACAATTAAAACAACTAGAGAAGCAAGAACAAACACATTCAAAAGCTAGCAGAAGGCAAGAAATAACTAAGATCAGAGCAGAACTGAAGGAGACAGAGACACAAAAACCCTTCAAAAAATCAATAAATCCAGGAGCTGGTTTTTTTGAAAAGATAAAAAAAAAATTGATAGACGCTAGCAAGACTAATAAAGAAGAAAAGAGAGAAGAATCAAATACATGCAATGAAAAATGATAAAGGGGATATCACCACCAACCCCACAGAAATACAAACTACCATCAGAGAATACTATAAACACCTCTATGCAAATAAACTAGAAAATCTAGAAGAAATGGATAAGTTCCTGGACATATACACCCTCCCAAAACTAAAGCAGGAAGAAGTTGAATTCCTGAATAGACCAATAACAGGCTCTGAAATTGAGGCAATAATTAATAGCCTGCCAACCAAAAAAAGTCCAGGACCAGACAGATTCACAGCCAAATTCTACCAGAGGTACAAAGAGGAGCTGGTACCATTCCTTCTGAAACTATTCCAATCAATAGAAAAAGAGAGAATCCTCCCTAACTCATTATATAAGACCAACATCATCCCGATACCAAAGTCTGCCAGAGACACAACAAAAAAAAGAGAATTTTAGACCAATATCCCTGATGAACATCGATGCAAAAATTCTCGATAAAATACTGGCAAACCAAATCCAGCAACATATCAAAAAGCTTATCCAGTACGATCAAGTTAGCTTCATCCCTGGGATGCAAGTTTGGTTCAACATATGCAAATCAATAAACATAATCCATCATATAAACAGAACCAAAGAAAAAAACCACATGATTATCTCAATAGTTGCAGAAAAGGCCTTTGCCAAAATTTTACAGCCCTTCATGCTAAAAACTCTCAGTAAACTAGGTATTGATGGGACATATCTCAAAATAATAAGAGCTATTTATGACAAACCCATAGCCAATATCATACTGAATGGGCAAAAACTGGAAGCATTCCCTTTGAAAACTGGCACAAGACAGGGATGCCCTCTCTTGCCACTCCTGTTCAACATAGTGTTGGGAGTTCTGGTCAGGGAAATCAGGCAGGAGAAAGAAATAAAGGTATTCAATTAGGAAAAGAGGAAGTCAAACTGTCCCTGTTTGCAGAAGACATGATTGTATATTTAGAAAACCCTATTGTCTCAGCCCAAAATCTCCTTAAGCTGATAAGCAACTTCAGCAAAGTCTCAGGATACGAAATCAGTCTTTAAAAATCACAATCATTCCTATACACCAATAACAGACAAACAGAGAGCCAAATCATGAGTGAACTCCCATTCACAATTGCTACAAAGAGAAAAATACCTAGGAATCGAACTTACAAGGAATGTGAAGGACCTCTTCAAGGAAAACTACAAACCACTGCTCAATGAAATAAAAGAGGATACAAACAAATGGAAGAACATTCCATACTCATGGATAGGAAGAATCAATATTGTGAAAATGGCCATACTGCCTAAGGTAATTTATAGATTCAATGCCATTCCCATTAAGCTACCAATGACTTTCTTCACAGAATTGGAAAAAACTACTTTAGAGTTCATTTGGAACCAAAGAAGAGTCCACACTGCCAAACTAATCCTAAGCCAAAAGAACAAAGCTGGAGGCATCACACTATCTGACTTCAAAATATACTACAAGACTACAGTAACCAAAACAGCATGGTACACCAACATGGTACATGTATACATATGTAACAAACCTGCATGTTGTGCACATGTACCCTAGAACTTAAAAAGTATAATAAAAAAAAATGAAAAGAAAACCAGCACCTTGGATTTGTAAAGAGACATCTAATCTGCTTGAAGAAAATCAAACTATATAATATGAGAGAGAATGGAGTGAACTGCCCAGGATCAGTTCTCTAAATCAAAATGAGTGCTAGAGGTTTGGACAAGAGGTTGGGATCCTTTAAAAGAGCCGTATGACTATGTAGAGTGTTGTTTTGTATATCAAAGTACCAACTCTAGCTCTAGGATGGCTAATGGGTCTCAGTGTTCAATGCTAGCTCCAACTGATTAGGGAGGACTGCTTGGCAGGGTGGTGCAGTGCTCACAGCCATCATTCCAACACTTTCAGGAGGCCAAGGTGGGCTGACCTCAGGAGCTTGAGGCCAGCCTGGGCAACATGGCAAAACCCCATCTCTACAAAAAATACAAAAATTAGTTAGAATGTGGTGGCACACACCTATAGTCCTAAATAGTTGGGAGGCTGAGGTGGGAGGATTGCTTGAGTCCAGGAGGGTGACGCTGCAGTGAGTCATAATCT